>NC_091310.1:2189682-2251485 GCF_038502225.1 Cherax quadricarinatus | reverse complement strand
TAATTAACATTATTGATAGACAGTGACGGCTGTTGGGTATTAATGTCATACTTTTTTGAAGAATATTATCTAAATTAAAATTTATGTGGAGTGCAGCGTAAGTTTGTGATGCAGTGTGGAACCATCAACATGGCAGATTTGTCGCCGATCAGAAGAATAATTTACACGTTATTGTATAGGAAGTAATATCCGAATTTCTTAAATGAAAGCTGGCAAATAAACACCTGATTGTCCCACAACTAATTCGAGGCTTCCACTCAGATGCACCAGCTCTGATTAGCAGAATGACATCCACTAGTTATCGCATGCAGATTAGTATTCCATAAAAACTCAACTACTTTAGGCTTGAAGGTCAATTCTCAGCTTTTCGGACTTGACGACTTAAAGTCTATATAAATTATGGAATAAAATCAATTAAATTTTACTGATTACTTACACAAAATTGACCAACTAGCACCTACACATCCTATAATCATTTAAATCCTTTCTCATATTAATAGTTAAGAGAACACTTATAAATCAACGATTTGTAACACAGAATCCAGTTTGATTAATTTAAATTTACTAAACCTAAAATCAATGAGGAATTATTTTTACACAAATAACCCGCACATAAAAGAGAGAAGCTTACGACGACGTTTCGGTCCGACTTGGACCATTTACAAAGTCACACTAACCAGAAGTGGAGCAGGACGGCTATATATAGGCAGGAAGAGGTGGTGGTGGTAGTAGTAGTAGTAGTAGTACAAGAATGGTATATAATACCGACAAGATGAAATTAAGACACATGCGCAACACCCGGGCATCTCTATCGTAGACGTTTCGCCATCCAGCCAGCCACTGGATGGCGAAACGTCCACAACAAGACATCCAGACGCCGCACATGTGTCTCAATTTCATCAGTAGTAGTAGTAGCAGTAGTAGTAGTAGTAGTAGTAGTAGTAGTGGTGGTGGTAGTAATAGTAGTAGTAGTAGTAGTGGGGAACTGAGGAGGAGGAGCCAGTCAAATATAAAGAAAGGGGAGCACTGCAAAGGAGCTAGGTGCCCACAGAGTGAGAGCAAATGCACAGAGGTGGGGGGAAGGGGAAGTGATGAAATAAATAATGAAGGAACAGAAACATGCGACAGAAGAAAGACAAAAAAAGGGAAGAGGAAAGGGGAAGAGGGAGAAAAGAAAAAATGAGGAATTGGGTTAAGTCACGGGTGTTCTGAAGTTTGGAGCATTTTACAATGTAGTGGGAGAGGAATCATCTACAGAGACGAAGCCAGGACTAAGATTCATACAAGGAAAGTTGTGTATTAGAGAGGATTCAACAAGACGGCGACTGTTAAAGTTGGAAGTAGGGAAGACAGTTTTAGCAGAAGACCAGTCTATAGGATGACTGTGATCTCTGACGTGACAGAAAAGAGCATTGTTAGTGTCGGCAAGCCTAACACTATTTTTGTGCTCCCTAAGTCTGTCAGAAAGAGACTGGCCAGTTTCTCCATAGAATTGAAGAGGACAGAAGGAGCAAGAAATAGAGTAGACACCAGGAACATCTGTAGAGGGAGGACAGGTATGAACGAGATTAGTGCGAAGAGTGTTAGTCTGGCAGAAAGTAAGCTTGATGTCTAAGGGACGGAGAGAATTGTTGAGATTAGAAAGACCGGAAATGTAAGGAAGGCAGAGGACAGAAGAGTTCCCAGGAGTAGAGTGTCTGGGAGAGAAGAAATTACGTTTACCTCGTGAGAAGGCAGAGTCTATGAAATGGGAAGGGTAGCCAAGACGGGAAAACGAATTATGAAGAGTGGAAATTTCTACTGGAAGGAACTGAGGATCACAGATGCGGAGGGCACGGAGAAAGAGGGAGATAAGAACACTTTTCTTGACAGGGGACGCATGATAGGAAAAGTAGTGAATGTACGTGCCACTGTGCATAGGTTTTCTGTAAATGGAAAAGGAAAAACCTGTATCTGAGCGGTGGACATGGACATCAAGGAAAGGAAGCAAGGAATTAGATTCCCTTTCAGCTTTAAACTTGATGGAAGGGGCAAGATTATTAAGAGTTTCAAGAAAAGGTCGCTATGAGCTCTCCTCTCTCTCCTGTCCTTGCTAATCTTTACATGGAATACTTCGAGACTGTTGTTCTTCCTACCATCGATGTGCAACCTTCACTCTGGCTCTGCTATGTGGATGACATCTTTGCTCTGTGGCCTCATGACTCCAATCTCTTCCAACCTTTTCTTGAAGCCTACATATAGCCGTCCTGCTCCACTTCTGGTTCTCACACACACACCTTCATCGACCAACGATCTCGCCTCTAATTACCCCGAGTTGAGAGAAACTTTCCTCAGAGTGGTGGTTACTGGACCTTCGTCTTCACCATCAGGATTGGTGCGTCGGTGGCTGCCTACCCAAGGGCAGGAAGCCTCCCTCTGCACTCCTGTTGCTGTCTGAGGTCTCCACTCCTCAGACTGTACGTGTAGTCTACACGCCAGAGTGGTGGTTACTGGACCTTCGTCTTCACCAGCAGGATTGGTGCGTCGGTGGCTGCCTACCCAAGGGCAGGAAGCCTCCCTCTGCACTCCTGTTGCTGTCTGAAGTCTCCACGCCTCAGCCTGTATGTGTGGTCTGCACGCCATACAGCCAGTGTTGCCTCTCCTCACCGTTCAGGGCATACAGTGCTCCATCAAGCTACAGCTCACCTCCTCAGTGTCCTGTGCCTCCAGAGACGGACTCCACAAGAAAACTTTAAAGTTATAACCAGGCAAGTACGTGTGTCTACTTCACACGTACTTGCCTAGCCAATCATTCTCACAGATTTGGCCGCCGCATCTAATTTACGATGCCTTCAATGCCTAACACTTCCTTCCCCCTTACCACTCCTCCTCTACTGCCAACACCTGCCTCTACTCTGTCTACTCCTGCCTCTAAGGCCTACCCTGTCTCTTCCTCTTCCAAACCCAATTCTTTCTCGCTTAACCTCAAATACTCTAAATCTGATCATGCCACTATCTGTCCTGGAAATTTATTGTACCAGATCACTGGCGCTCCTCAGCTGAAAGTCTTTAAAACCAACTCAGGCTTCAAACTACTTCTTGACAGACATTCTTACGAAACGTACACCTCAACCGAGACCAGACAAAAACTTCTCAATGCAGGCTTCACTATTATTTGGACTCCTGAGCACCGCGCCAAATGCACAGTGATCGCAAAACACGTAGACTATTCTCTCCTGACTGCCTATGACACAGACAAAGAAGACTTAATCAAAGACATTAGTACTAAGAACAAAGTCTCTGTTGACGATATTTACAGACCTGAAAACTCTACCATCCTCAAAATACGCTGTTCAACTCCTTCTGACGCCTCTACACTCTTCAATCAAGAAATCCTTGCCAAGACCATCCGCATTCCTCCAAACACTCTCTTCACTCCAAACTTTCACCCCATCTCACAATGTCTGAAATGCTACAAATTCGGCCATGACAAAATCTCATACACTTCCACACAAACCTGCTCCAGATATTCAGCAACTGGCCACTTCTGGAACACTTGCAACCTTCCCCTTAAATGTTCTAACTGCGGCGGGTCACACACTGCAGTTGCAAATTCCTGCCCTACTAGAAAAGACATTCTCTCCACCCTCAGAGCCAGCCAACCTCCCTCCCTCCCCAACCCCTTCCCTGCACCTCCCTCCCCTACCATATCTTCCTCCCCTACCCCCAATGCCTGGGTTACTCCACGCACTTGGTCTACCTCTCCTACTCTACACACATCAAACACCAACACACAGACTACAAGCACTTCTCCTTCTACACCTACACCCACACTAGACTACAAAACTAACTGTCAACTCGCCACTGCTGCCCACTCTGCGATGGTAATCTCTCAAGCTTACCAATCAGACTACTCACATGTCCTTAACCTAATCTTGTCTGCTAACAATCTTCCCTCTTTAATTATCCCTCCTTCCTGCTTCTCTTCTAAGCCCCCTACAACCTCTACCTCCTCCCTCTCTCCCATCCCCCCACTTCCAACACCCACCAGCTCTCCTCCTCCCCTACCCCTCTTCACTACTTCCACCCTTCCCACCAACACCCCTACTGCTGCTGTTACGACCACCCCTTCCCCCACCACCATACCCACTTCCTCATCCCCCACCAAAGCTCCCACTTCCTCATTCCCTACCAAAGCTTCCACTTCCTCATCCCCTACCAAAGCTTCCACTTCCTCTGCATCCACCTTCGCCCACTCCTCCACCACAACCAAAACTTCATCCAGGTCCAACTCCACCTCCTCCAGACAAAATCCACTCAAACCTAAACCTGCCCCAACTTCTGACAGACAGACCAAAGAACATAAAAACAGATCCATCTCTTCCTCCCCCTCCAGGAAACGGGTCCGTAACACCTACAAACACACATCCACTGATGGCACCACTATCACGGGCTTTAATCCAAACTCCTCCCCCGACATTAACTTTGCTATGACGAAACCATTAAATCATGTTTAAAGTGATTCAGTTCAACGTACGTTCTTACTTTACAATTAGACACCTACTGGCCGAGCTCCTTGAAGCAGAGAGGCCAGATATTGTTTTGCTAAACAGTACCTGCCTCAAAGCCCCTCAACGTATCCGCCATTATGGTTATACTGCACTACAGTCCCCCTATGATCCCCACGATGGGGTTGCCATCCTTGTCAAATCCAACATAAAACACGAATTTCTCCCAATCCCTTTTATTCACCAACACTGTCTTGCAGTCAGAATACACACCCACCTTGGCCCCTTTATCTTTTTCACCACCTATGCTCGCCCAAACACTATTCTCAACATACACGACCTTTCCTTAGTCTTCAACTACACCAACACACCAACATACCTACTAGCTGACATGAATGCCAAACACACCGCCTTTCATCACACCAGTAACAACCAACTTGGTCACCAATTACTCAACTTCACAAACCATAAACACCTAATTCATCTCGGCCCAGACTTCAATACCTTCTACAACCACACGGGCCAAGGCAAACCAGACATCATTCTGGCAAACCGAGCCAGCTCTCTATTTCAACACTACATCTCACCTGGCCCTATTACAGGCTCTGATCACATCCCAGTCATCTTACACATCTCCTCCAACCCTATCCTCATTCCAACCACACCTTCCTTCTCCTACAAGAACGCTGACTGGGATGCTTTCAAACAACACATAGACAATATTAACCTCACCTATGACTACAACAACAAACCTATCTCTGACATCGATACTCAACTTGATCTCATCCAGGACACCATTACACAAGCAGCCAACATCGCAATACCAAAGAAAACTCACACCACTCGTTATTCCTTCAAACCGTCACTCAGAACAAGAAGACTAATTATCTGCTACCACAACCGCTTCCTCTACAACACACATAGATTTAATCAAGTCCGATTAGATCTCACTTACCTTAGAAACAACATTTTACACAGCCTAGACCAAGACCACAACAATCACTGGTCACAACTCATACAACAAGCAGACAAACAGCGTATTAAAAACACTAAAGCCTTCTGGAACTTTATCAAAAAAATCAGAGGCACAACTCCCACCAACAAATTCAAACACATCACCCACAACAACACACACATCTCAGACCCGCAGGCTGCTACCAACATCTTCAAACACATCTGGGAGAACATCTTCCACCCTCACCCACCTCACCCTAACGTTATTCAACACATTCAGAACATAGAACACTGGAACACTGCACACACACAAGAAACAACACCAGATAGCCACATACATCTAGACTCTCTTACCTCCTCCCAAGAACTCGACACTCCTTTCACCAACACAGACATTAAAACTCTCCTCAGACACCTTCCTCCCAAGGCTCCTGGTGCCTCTGGCCTAAACCATATTATCCTAAAACACCTTCCTGACTCTATCATTACTGCCTACACAAACCTCCTCAATGCCTCCCTTGCCTCTGGATACTTCCCTTCCCTCTTCAAAGCTGCTACTGCTATCCTCCTTCCTAAACCCAATAAAGACCACTCTGACCCTAGAAACTATCGCCCTATCAGCCTCCTCGAAACTTTAGGAAAACTCTTTGAAAAACTCATCAATCATCGCCTTCGCAGATACCTGGAACACAATTCTCTACTTTCTGATGGCCAGTTTGGCTTCAGAACACACAGATCCACACAGGATGCCATTAACATCATTCTCAACTACATCCACATAAACACAAAACAAAGAAACAGGACAGCCCTGGTTGCAAAAGACGTTGAAAAAGCTTTTGACACTGTCTGGCACGAAGGGCTCAAGTACAAACTCTGCACTAACTTTAACCTGCCTCTCACTACTCGTAAACTCCTCTGCAACTTCCTAGACGGCCGTACCATGAGAATCAAATTCCAAGGCTGTTACTCTGACTACTTCACACTAAATGCTGGAGTACCCCAGGGATCTGTCCTCTCCCCTACCCTCTACATTTTATACACTAACGACATTCCAACACCTGTATACCACAACTCCATCACACTAGCCTATGCAGACGACATTACACAACTTATCACTCATGCCAATATAGATACACTCACACACAAAACACAAAATGAGGTCGACAGGATAGCCATCTGGGAACAAAAATGGAGGATCAAAACCAATGCAGCTAAATCCAGCATTACATATTTTAACTACAGGAAACGTGATCCTCCATTACCTGTCGAGCTCAGAACAGCTGACACCCGCACTTACATCCCCATCACACAATCTGTCACTGTCCTTGGCGTTAATCTTGACTACCTTCTTCGTTTACACGGACACATTCACTCAAGGCATGCAATAGCTAGTAAGGCCCTTGCGGGCCTCTACAAGCTGAAACATGCCTCTCAACGCACCAAACTACACCTCTACAAATCCCTAATACGTCCTCTGATAACTTACTCTCCTCTAGCCCTCTCTCTTGCAGCAAAAACAAACTTACTTAAACTGCAGCGTGTCCAGAACAAGGCGCTGCGCTGGGTGCTTGATGTCAGATGGGAGGACTTCGCCACAAGCGAGTCTCTCCATGCCCAATTAGACATCCCTGCGCTGAATCTGTACTGGAAGACGCTCAGTGACAGACAGATAGACAAACTTGAGACACGACATGACTACTGGACCTCTCTCCTTGACGAAGACATTCGCAGACCCACAAACCAACACAACCTTTTCTACTCCTTGCATGATCCTGCTCCTAACCCTATTTACAAATAACCTTGGATTCGCTGACAGGTACCTTCTATGACAGGTACCATTCTCTGACCCACGTTCGCCTTAGCTTTTGGGTTAAGACATGGCTCAGTTCTACACTCCTCTCTAGCGCTAAACGTCGCATGTCCCTTCCTCCCCGCTCACCCCACCGGAGTCCCAACAGAAGAGCCTGAATTTCTCTTCTCAATATCTGTCCCACGATCGCCTTCGCTGCTGGGTTAAGCCCTGGCTCTATTTCTACGACTAAGAACACTCCTCTCCAGCACTATTCTTCGTCTGTCCCGTCTTCCCCGCTCATCCCATTTGGGATCTTACCTGAACTTTCGTTCGTTTTGCTCACACTCCAACAGCACGTCAAGTATTAAAAACCATTTGTCTCCATTCACTCCTATCAAACACGCTCACGCATGCCTGCTGGAAGTCCAAGCCCCTCGCACACAAAACCTCCTTTACCCCCTCCCTCCAACCTTTCCTAGGCCGACCCCTACCCCGCCTTCCTTCCACTACAGACTGATACACTCTCGAAGTCATTCTGTTTCGCTCCATTCTCTCTACATGTCCGAACCACCTCAACAACCCTTCCTCAGCCCTCTGGATAACAGTTTTGGTAATCCCGCACCTCCTCCTAACTTCCAAACTACGAATTCTCTGCATTATATTCACACCACACATTGCCCTCAGACATGACATCTCCACTGCCTCCAGCCTTCTCCTCGCTGCAACATTCATCACCCATGCTTCACACCCATATAAGAGCGTTGGTAAAACTATACTCTCATACATTCCCCTCTTTGCCTCCAAGGACAAAGTTCTTTGTCTCCACAGACTCCTAAGTGCACCACTCACCCTTTTCCCCTCATCAATTCTATGATTCACCTCATCTTTCATAGACCCATCTGCTGACACGTCCACTCCCAAATATCTGAATACATTCACCTCCTCCATACTCTCTCCCTCCAATCTGATATCCAATCTTTCATCACCTAATCTTTTTGTTATCCTCATAACCTTACTCTTTCCTGTATTCACTTTTAATTTTCTTCTTTTGCATACCCTACCAAATTCATCCACCAATCTCTGCAACTTCTCTTCAGAATCTCCCAAGAGCACAGTGTCATCAGCAAAGAGCAACTGTGACAACTCCCACTTTGTGTGTGATTCTTTATCTTTTAACTCCACACCTCTTGCCAAGACCCTCGCATTTACTTCTCTTACAACCCCATCTATAAATATATTAAACAACCACGGTGACATCACACATCCTTGTCTAAGGCCTACTTTTACTGGGAAATAATCTCCCTCTTTCCTACATACTCTAACTTGAGCCTCACTATCCTCGTAAAAACTCTTCACTGCTTTCAGTAACCTACCTCCTATACCATACACCTGCAACATCTGCCACATTGCCCCCCTATCCACCCTGTCATATGCCTTTTCCAAATCCATAAATGCCACAAAAACCTCTTTAGCCTTATCTAAATACTGTTCACTTATATGTTTCACTGTAAACACCTGGTCCACACACCCCCTACCTTTCCTAAAGCCTCCTTGTTCATCTGCTATCCTATTCTCCGTCTTACTCTTAATTCTTTCAATAATAACTCTACCATACACTTTACCAGGTATACTCAACAGACTTATCCCCCTATAATTTTTGCACTCTCTTTTATCCCCTTTGCCTTTATACAAAGGAACTATGCATGCTCTCTGCCAATCCCTAGGTACCTTACCCTCTTCCATACATTTATTAAATAATTGCACCAACCACTCCAAAACTATATCCCCACCTGCTTTTAACATTTCTATCTTTATCCCATCAATCCCGGCTGCCTTACCCCCTTTCATTTTACCTACTGCCTCACGAACTTCCCCCACACTCACAACTGGCTCTTCCTCACTCCTACAAGATGTTATTCCTCCTTGCCCTATACACGAAATCACAGCTTCCCTGTCTTCATCAACATTTAACAATTCCTCAAAATATTCCCTCCATCTTCCCAATACCTCTAACTCTCCATTTAATAACTCTCCTCTCCTATTTTTAACTGACAAATCCATTTGTTCTCTAGGCTTCCTTAACTTGTTAATCTCACTCCAAAACTTTTTCTTATTTTCAACAAAATTTGTTGATAACATCTCACCCACTCTCTCATTTGCTCTCTTTTTACATTGCTTCACCACTCTCTTAACCTCTCTCTTTTTCTCCATATACTCTTCCCTCCTTGCATCACTTCTACTTTGTAAAAACTTCTCATATGCTAACTTTTTCTCCCTTACTACTCTCTTTACATCATCATTCCACCAATCGCTCCTCTTCCCTCCCACACCCACTTTCCTGTAACCACAAACTTCTGCTGAACACTCTAACACTACATTCTTAAACCTTCCCCATACCTCTTCGACCCCATTGCCTATACTCTCGCTAGCCCATTTATCCTCCAGCAGTTGTTTACATCTTACCCTAACTGCCTCCTCTTTCAGTTTATACACCTTCACCTCTCTCACACTTGCTGCTTCTATTCTCCTTGTATCCCATCTACCTTTTACTCTCAGTGTAGCTACAACTAAAAAGTGATCTGATATATCTGTGGCCCCTCTATAAACATGTACATCCTGAAGTCTACTCAACAGTCTTATATCTATCAATCATAGACCAACAAACTACTGTCATTTCGCCCTACAACGTATCTTGTATACTTATTTATCCTCTTTCTTGAAATACGTATTACTTATAACTAAACCACCTTTCTATGCAAAGTTCAAAGGCCCCCATTATCTTTTACATATATATATATATATATATATATATATATATATATATATATATATATATATATATATATATATGTGTGTGTGTGTGTGTGTGTGTGTGTGTGTGTGTGTGTGTGTGTGTGTGTGTGTGTGTGTGTGTGTGTGTGTGTCGTGCCGAATAGGTAAAACTAGTCAGTAAGAATTCATTTAAAATTAAATCCTTTCCAAAATTTTCTCTTATACATTTAAAGATATATTTTCTAATTTATGCTAATGTAGTAATTAATAATATTGTGCCCAAAGAACCTTAGAAAACTTACCTAACCTTATTATAACTAGCGCAATTTAATTTAGCCTAATCCAACTAAATATATTTTAGATAAGTTTACAAAATTTTAATATTAAAAAATATAATGAAATATATTTTATCGTTAGGATCACAATGATTTTTGCGAAATTATTGCATACACAAATTTTTGCTTACCTCATTCGGCAAGAAGAGCGCTGCTACTTACGCCAAAATCGCAAGTTTTGCCTATTCGGCACAATATATATATATATATATATATATATATATATATATATATATATATATATATATATATATATATATATATGTGTGTGTGTGTGTGTGTGTGTGTGTGTGTGTGTGTGTGTGTGTGTGTGTGTGTGTGTGTGTGTGTGTGTGTGTGTGTGTGTGTGTGTGTGTGTGTGTGTTTGTAAGTATAAGAGGGATGATTGGTGGAATGATGAAGTAAAGGGTGTGATAAGAGAAAAAGGTAGCTTATGAGAGGTATTCACAAAGCAGGCGTGTTAAAGAAGAGTAGAGTATATGGAGAGTAAAAGAAAGGTGAAGAGAGTGGTGAGAGAGTGCAAAAGGAGAGCAGATAATGGAGTGGAAGAGGCACTGTCAAGAAATTTTAATGAAAATAAGAAAAAAAATTTGGAGTGAGTTAAACAAGTTAAGAAAGCCTAGGGAACGAATGGATTTGTCAGCTAAAAACAGAGTAAGTGATTTAGTAGATTGGGAGATGGAGGTATTGGGTAGATGGCAGGAATATTTTGAGGAACTTTTAAATGTCGACGAAGAAAGGGAAGCGGTAATATCATGCACTGGCCAGGGAGGTATACCATCTTTTAGGAGTGAAGAAGAACAGGATGTGAGTGTGGGGAAGGTGCGTGAGGCATTACGTAGAATGAAAGGGGGTAAAGCAGCTGGAACTGACGGGATCATGACAAAAATGTTAAAAGCAGGGGGGGATATAGTGTGGGAGTGGTTGGTACTTTTGTTTAATAAATGTATGAAAGAGGGGAAGGTACCTAGAGATTGGCGAAGAGCATGTATAGTCCCTTTATATAAAGGGAAGGAGGACAAAAGAGATTGTAAAAATTATAGAGGAATAAGTTTACCGAGTATACCAGGAAAAGTGTAAGGTAGGGTTATTTTTGAAAGAATTAGAGGTAAGACAGAATGTAGGATTGCGGATGAGCAAGGAGGCTTCAGAGTGGGTAGGGGATGTGTAGATCAAGTGTTTACATTGAAACATATATGTTAACAGTATTTAGATAAAGGTAGGGAAGTTTTTATTGCATTTATGAATTTAGAAAAGGCATATGATAGAGTGGATAGGGGAGCAATGTGGCAGATGTTGCAAGTATATGGAATAGGTGGTAAGTTACTAAATGCTGTAAAGAGTTTTTATGAGGATAGTGAAGCTCAGGTTAGGGTGTGTAGAAGAGAGGGAGACTACTTCCCGGTAAAAGTAGGTCTTAGACAGGGATGTGTAATGTCACCATGGTTGTTTAATATATTTATAGATGGGGTTGTAAAAGAAGTAAATGCTAGGGTGTTCGGGAGAGGGGTGGGATTAAATTATGGGGTATTAAATACAAAATGGGAAGTGACACAGTTACTTTTTGCTGATGATACTGTGCTTATGGGAGATTCTAAAGAGAAATTGCAAAGGTTAGTGGACGAATTTGGGAATGTGTGTAAAGGTAGAAAGTTGAAAGTGAACATAGAAAAGAGTAAGGTGATGAGAGTATCAAATGATTTAGATAAAGAAAAATTGGATATCAAATTGGGGAGGAGGAGTATGGAAGAAGTGAATGTTTTCAGATATTTGGGAGTTGACGTGTCAGCGGATGGATTTATGAAGGATGAGGTTAATCATAGAACTGATGAAGGAAAAAAGGTGAGTGGTGCATTGAGGTATATGTGGAGGCAAAAAATGTTATCTATGGAGGCAAAGAAGGGAATGTATGAAAGTATAGTAGTACCAACACTCTTATGTGGGTGTGAAACTTGGGTTGTAAATGCTGCAGCGAGGAGGCGGTTGGAGGCAGTGGAGATGTCCTGTCTAAGAGCAATGTGTGGCGTAAATATTATGCAGAAAATTCGGAGTGTGGAAATTAGGAGAAGGTGTGGAGTTAATAAAAATATTAGTCAGAGGGCTGAAGAGGGTTTGTTAAGGTGGTTTGGTCATTTAGAGAGAATGGATCAAAGTAGATTGACATGGAGAGCGTATAAATCTGTAGGGGAAGGAAGGCGGGGTAGGGGTTGCATAAGTGTCTCAATTCTTCAACTTGTCGGTTTTCAAAACCATTCATCGCATCTGTCAGACACTGCAACATCATGGAATCTTGGTACAAAGACTTCAACGCTTGCCCAACCTTTGGACGACGACCTACTTACACTAGTGGCAGGTCCCACTGTGATCCCACCTCCTCCTGCTTCAACTCATCTCACCGCAGTATATAAGCCACCTCTCTGGCCCTATGCTGCACTTCCTACAAGAGTGATGGACTGAACACATCGATTCCAGGTTGAGGGACTGATTACCTCGAACTTCTACTCTACTTACCCATTTCTACTTTGTATTGGACTGATGAAGCCACTGTGTGGCGAAACGTTTCTTCAATAAAGATTCCCATGTGTTGCATAAGTGTCTCAATTCTTCAACTTGTCGGTTTTCAAAACCGTTCATCACATTTCTACTTTGTATTGGACTGATGAAGCCACTGTGTGGCGAAACGTTTCTTCAATAAAGATTCCCATGTGTTGCATAAGTGTCTCAATTCTTCAACTTGTCGGTTTTCAAAACCATTCATCGCAGGGGTCGTCCTCGAAAAGGTTGGAGGGAGGGGGTAAAGGAGATGTGGTGGGCGAGGGGTTTGGGCTTCCAGCAAGCGTGCGTGAGCGTGTTAGATAGGAGTGAATGGAGACAAATGGTATTTGGGACCTGACGATCTGATGGAGTGTGAGCAGGGTAATATTTAGTGAAGGGATTCAGGGAAACCGGTTATTTTACATAACCGGACTTGAGTCCTGGAAATTGGAAGTACAATGCGTACACTCTAAAGGAGGGGTTTGGGATATTGGCAGTTTGGAACGATATATTGTATATTTTTATACGTATATACTTCTAAACTGTTGTATTCTGGGCCCCTCTGCGAAAACAGTGATTATGTGTGAGTGAGGAGAAAGTGTTGAATGATGAAAGTATTTTCTCTTTGGGGATTTTATTTCTCTTTGGGTTACCCTGCCTCGGTGGGAGACGGGCGACTTGTTGAAAAAAAAAATATATATATATATATACACAAATAACCCGCACATAAAAGAGAGAAGCTTACGACGACGTTTCGGTCCGACTTGGACCATTTAAACGCCGTCGTAAGCTTCTCTCTTTTATGTGCGGGTTATTTGTGTATCGTTCCAGTCACGGTATTGTGCCTTTTTTGTTATTTATATATACATATATATTACATACATATATATATGTATATATATATATATATATATATATATATATATATATATATATATATATATATATATATATATTTATATATATATATATGTATTATAGTAGTAGGTTGGTAGACAGCAACCACCCAGGGAGGTACTACCGTCCTGCCAAGTGAGTGTAAAACGAAAGCCTGTAATTGTTTTACATGATGGTAGGATTGCTGGTGTCCTTTTTTCTGTCTCATGAACATGCAAGATTTCAGGTACGTCTTGCTACTTCTACTTACACTTAGGTCACACTACACATACATGTACAAGCACATATATACACACCCTTCTGGGTTTTCTTCTGTTTTCTTTCTTGTTCTTATTCTTGTTTATTTCCTCTTATCTCCATGGGGAAGTGGAACAGAATTCTTCCTCCGTAAGCCATGCGTGTTGTAAGAGGCGACTAAAATGCCGGGAGCAAGGGGCTAGTAACCTCTTCTCCTGTATATATTACTAAATGTAAAAGGAGAAACTTTCGTTTTTCCTTTTGGGCCACCCCGCCTCGGTGGGATACGGCCGGTGTGTTGAAAGAAAGAATATATATGTATATTGTACTACTAGCCTTGCTGCTGGCAAGACAGTCACTCCACACGTCAAGAAGTATCCCTTCGATCCCCGTTGTGGAGGGGAACCTTTAACCCTTGTACCTGCATCTGTCTTACTTCTTCATGATGCATTCAAATCGTGTAATGATCAAACCTAACAATAGAGTAATCAACGACTCCACTAAGCTTGCCCTTGCTACCGCTGTAAAGTCCTGCTTGCAGGTTAAATTTACAGCCATCCACTCAATGAAAGACTCCTTCATTGTCGTCTGTACCGACGATCATAAAGTTTCCAAACTCTCAGTGACCGACAATTCACCACCTCTCCCTCACCTTTCTTGCTGGCGAAACGTTCCGTTTTTGTCAAACGACTGGAGAAACTCATTACTTCTCTATCGACTGCAGACATCAAGACATCCATCGAAGAACAAAACACTTGGGCATCCATCGATAACATCATCAGAATACCTAACGCTCCTTCAATGATCAAGCTTACCTTCTCTAACATCGACATGGCTGCTAGAGCACTGTCTGATGGCCTAGCTATCTCCTACTATCACATTCATGCGAGCCACATTGAACCTGAACATTTCGCCCACACCTCGCCATGTTGGACCTGCTACTCCTACCACCACTCAACGCCTGACTGTCCCCTGAAAGGGAAGAAATTCTGCACTAACTGCTGTAAAGATGGCCATGTTTTCGGGGACTGTTCTTCCACCGCTACCACTTCTACCTGCTTAAGCTGCAAAGGTACTCATCACACCCTTGCAGCAAAATGCCCTCTACGAAAAGAAGCCCTGTCCAAGAAAATCATTGAAGAAATAAAAAAGAACTGCCCTAAGTCGCCGACGTACGTTGCCATCTGCAAACTCAAGTCAGATACCACCAAAATCCTTCAAGCTACTCGACATTCATCTTCTAGCAACTCCCTCTCTGCTCTTCCTGACGCTGCTCCGTCCAAGGTGCTGTACTGTGTGATGTATGCCCACCTTGCCAATGCTGTTAACCCTGGCTCTTTCAACACAACAATCAATGAACTGTTTCGTCTTAACATGCCAAACTTCAACTTCCCAGACTCACCACCATCACAAGACCTCCTGAAGCTAATACCTGACATTGTGAACTTCACTTCAACTTCAGGTCCCACTCACACCTCTGACCAAGATTCTACTCCAGAACCAACACCATCGTCTACTGCCACCTCTCACCACCCACCTCCACCAGCCCAACAAATCACAACCGGCCCACGCTCCCTGCCTCCTCTCAACACAATCACAGAAGACGACATGGAACCAGAACATTATGAACAATCCTCTGACGACGTAGTAGTAGTAGTCGAAGAAGTAACCGAAGAAGAAACCAAAGACAACCGTTACCTAAGCCAAACCTTTAGTGGATCTCTAACCTTATATATCACCCCGAACCTCCTAACCGATATGAGTGCAGCTGATTTGCTCCACTTATTGAAGGAGGGAGCCGTCAAGTACACCTGCAAACATCCTCGTCAAATCCCTTTTGAAAACGTGCTATCCTTCCTCGTGACGAACCTGAACTGCTCCAACCTCAGAATGCAACTATCCCGCATGACCAAGAGAGACTTCAAACGACTCAAGTGCGGCTCTATCATCAACGGAGTGTAGCCAAACACACGACACACCAACTACAAACACACGACCTGAGCCTCCCGACTTCAGACGCCCAGCCAAACGAGCTCTTCACCTCAGTCTGAGGCAAGCCAACCAGTGAGCACTGCCTGCAGTCTGCTCCCTCCTCTGTCCCCTCCACATGCTCTCTCTACACTGCCTCACAATGCTACGCAGCTGGGTTTAGCCCTGGGTTTTCACCTCAAGACCTTCCTCTCACCGACTATTCTTCGTCTGTCCACACTTCTCCACTTACCCACTTGTGGGTCTTACCTGAGAGTGTTTTCGATTCGATTCGTTTATATATATTAGACCTTCATTTAACAGGAGTTTATTTGGCACGTTTTGGTTACAGCACGACTGAAGAATTCCGGCACAATATTATACAACACTTCGTAAAGTTTACTTTACAAGGCTCAGTCTGCAGCAGGGGAACAAAAATTGAGCGCACGGTCGCCACCCTCCACCACCCCCTGCCACCCCCTGCTGCCCTCACCACCCCCTGCTACCCTCAACCCCCTGCCACCCTCGTCATCCCCTGCCACCCTCCCAGTCCCGTTCATGTGTGTCGGACGAACCTCTGCTAGAAGCTCGCCTTGTTTCAATACGTATTTTAATTACCATATTTTAAATCTGCCAAGCAATCATGGTACCCAGTAGACAAACAAGTGTTGTTGAAAGTGGCAGGAAAGATTTCCATGGTTATTTACCGATCTGAAAATCCTCGTGCCATGGTTGAAAGGCGTAGATAAAAACACCTTACCAGTAATTTGGAGGTAAAACCAGTCAGCATGGATGACAGAGGAAATATTTATTGACTGGTTTAAGCATCACTTTATTCCTTAAGTCAAGTTTTACCTGCACAGCAAGAACCTTGCATTCAAGACTCTCTTCATTCTTGATAATTCCCGTAATCATCCACAAGCTTTGCTGGATGTGACCCCACATGCAAAAGTTGTATTTGTACCTCCAAATACATCTCTAATACTACCACTGGATCGGGGAGTTATTAAGTCATTCAAGTGTAACTACACAAAAAAAGTTATGAAAAAACTAGTTGCATCAATGGACTCGGACTCCAACTTGGCAATACAAAGTTTCTGGAATAAATTTAACATTGCAGATGCCATCAGCGATATTAGAAGTGCATGGAATGAAGTGCCCCAATCAATATTAAATGCAGGCTGGGAAAAGTTATCGCCTCCTTTAGTTAATTCTTTGACTATTTTTCCCTTGTTGAGAGTCAGGTTCAGGAAATTGTTCAGCTGGCAAGGCCAGTACCAGGTGATGGTTTTGAAGATATGAATGAAGATGTGAATGAGCTCTTAGAAGATGATGATGAAGACAGGAGTCCAGAGGAAATGTTGGCAGAGCTTGATGCACAGATACAAGGGGACCAGATAACATAAGAAGAAGAAGAACCTCAAGAAAAACAGTTAACATTACAGCAGTTAAGTGAGCAGTTCCATAATATTGGTAAAGCTACAGACTTTTTGACTGAAGAGGACCCTGACAAATCTAGAAACAGTGCTTTGAAACAGGGTCTAGACCAGCTCATGATGCCTTACCGTCAGCTGTATAATGTACTGTAGGGTAAAAGAGCCCAGAGATCCATTACAGAATTTATGCACACTCCAATACAACCATCGACTTTAGTACCAGAACCTCTACCATTTAATTCTGTCAGCAACCAACAACCATCCACCTCAGCCCAGTAGGGCTGAGGTGGATGGTTGTTTGCAATCATCTTTGCAATCATCCACAAACACCAGCACCCACATTTTAAGGTACGAAATGCTATAATTTCTATTGCATTTGTAGTCCTAAGCGGTAATGTATCACGACAATGCACTACAATTACATATGTACTTCATTTTTTGTAAGATCTGTTGGTCTAAAAAAGTTATTTGGGCTTTGGGGGGCTCCTAGGAACGTAACCGTATTTTTCCCATAAGTTCTTCAGTTCATTTAACACTTTTTTTTTACCTAACATGGCGTTTTCAGGAACGTAACTACCGTGTTAAATGACGGTCTACTATGCACATTAATGTGTACACTAAACATTACATACATTCATTCACACAAGGATGCATACGCTCATTCATATGCACACATACGCAAAGTGTGCATTCATGCGTGCATACATATACAAAAATACATATCCACAGGTACCAGCATATACTGTATCTGTACTTGCATATATTAACACAAACATATTTGCATACATACTTCAATATTTTTGCTACATTACAATTTCATGACTGTTGCGCAGTGTTTCTCACGCCAGAGTTGAGGTGATGAGGCTGAGCTTGTGGATTTCCGGGATACATTTCTCGAATCGCTCAATGTCAGAAATACATCTATATTTTAATTAATATAAGTGAGGTATTGCTTTCGGTGAGGGTTTGTACCTTCATCGGTAGTTAAACTTTCTTCGAACTGTTTAATATGAGTGAATAGTCTCACAGGCCATCTTTACCAGGTAATGATTTCATACTCACCCACATAATCTACTTCCACATCTACATCAGGTCTCATACCTCATGTCATAAATGTTTTTACTCAGTCGTCTGCCTCATATGTCTTGGGCACCTATAATGTTATTAGAAGGCGAGGTGTACCTGAGTCCACCATCCTGCCTAACTCTAACTTCATAAGGTGATAGGTAGTCCTGTCAGGTAAGTTCCTGATGTCTATCATTCGACTGCTGAGCCTCCAGGAAAATTTTCTTCCTGTTTTACTGTCTTCGTTAATCCGCTCAACTCGTTCGTCTTTCTCAAACTTTCTTTCATTTTTCTGTTTCAGTAAAATATAATATCACTCAATGATTTCTTGAAGATTCCCAGTCGCTCATAATATTTCTCTACATTTTGTAGTTAATAAACAAAAACATTTTCTCAAAACTACAGCATCCCACTGACATTTACTCTGATGTCTCGTACAAAGGAGTGATCACACATTGTTTTCAGCCATATTCGTTTAACTGCATTAAAGGAATAGACCGCTAACCTGCAGTGAGACTTATTACAACAGATTCCGAAGATGTCTGATCAACTTCTAACTCACTAATCAGGCTGTTATTTCTTTTAATCATTATTACGACTTTGATGTCGTAACTTAAATAAAATGGCTCCTAAATGGCTGCTCAATCTGCTGTCTAGGGGCAATTAAATTACACTGAAAAAAACACAGCAACTCTGGAGCCAGAATATATAATCGTACAAATTAAGAAGCATGAGTTCAAATAATTAATATAATATAAGGAAGGACACAAAAACTGGCCTATATAAAAACATATCTATATTATTAAGTAACTTATAAACTACTGCAATAAACTACCACACCCCAGTTTACATTAGCTTACTGATGTTAGCGAGTAGACATAATATATAAACAGGGAGGATTCAAGACCCCCTCCCCCCCTTCTTCCTGGTAGACTAGTCACCAGAAGTCTAAAACACCATACAGTACTCTTGCATAAACAGGCCTCTGCATACTAGGGCCTTGGGGAAACCTGAGAGCACATAAACACAAAATTACCCAAAGTATACACAAAATAACTAACCAAACCACCTACTCACACTAACGCCAACCCATGATGATTTCAACCCGCCGCCTCTCTACACGTACTGCACTAACCACATCATCTGGTCCTGTCTTGGCCGCACTAACTTACCTGGAATAACACACGTTCGGATTCAGTACAAACCCAGAAAATGACATTATATATGGAGTGTTATTTTGTATATAAATTGTTACTGCAGCACACTGCGAAAGAAGCATTTGCCAAGAAAAATAATTTCACATGGGCGGTCGTCATATTTTAGGTAATATTGAGTTGCTGTTTGCCCTATGACTACATGTGCAGAGATAAATATATTCGAGAAAAACCATTGCAATTATACTACGACGTCAAGTAACGTATATGGGAATCTGTGATTTTGATCCTTAAATATTAAAAAGTATATAACTCGAGTGCGTGAAACTTGTACAAGAATAAAAAGTTAACTGAGTAATTTACGTGAACATTAAGTAGAGAAAATCATCATATTGCAGTCTTTCTCCCCCTAACCTGCGTTACTTTTATAGTCATCTTTGTCCATTTCCAAACTTCATAACTTTCCCAATAAGGATCATGGCCGAGTGACTGTTATCTTAGATACAAAGTGGCCCGAGAGTCTAGAGTGTAATAAAATATAGAGAATTCTTTATATATTTCCCTTCTCCCCTTTATTAGATAACCAATTGACCCTAGTCATGTTGGCTGATAATGCTATGTGGTTTCAAACATTGCTTTACATTATTCTTGCATTCCTGTCTCGATCTCTTACTATTTGGTGGTGGGTTATAAACAACTGCTGTTGCTACTTTGAGTCCTCTGTCTTGATTGTGCATACAATTAATTGAACTTCAATTCATCACTGTCATCTCTTCAAAACGCCACTAATATCCGATTAAAAATGCCTCATCTCATTTCTCCATTTATATCTATTTTTTTCCCATTACTTCATACCCTGCAGGAAATATTGCAGATAAATTAGTCTCTGTGAATGCTATGCACTCAGGGGCTATCTCTGCTTATCTTTCTATTTTTTTGCTCATACTGGATATCCCATCATTACTGGTGTACATACTCTAATCATTATTTTTTTGTAGTTTTGTTCTCCTTTCTGGGCTGGGATTTTGGGTAGTTTCAAATTTAGGTTGGATAAGTACATGAGTGGGAGGGGTTGGATTTGAGTGGGACTTGCACATCGGAGCTTGTTTCTTGGGTGGCATTGAAAATTGGGTTGGTCAAATGTTTGTTAGTGGGATGAATTGTAAAGGACCTGCCTAGTATGGGCAAACAGGCCTGCTGCAGTGTTCCTCCTTTCATATGTTCTTATAAGCTTTCTTCTTGTCTATATATCAGGAGTACGGGTGGGGTCGAGTCTGGAGCTGAGATTAGAGTGTGTATAATTAAACGGGGAGGGGTTAAGGATACAGTTGTTGAGAAGGGAGTGGGAATGGTGGAGAGGGGGTCGTGTTGAGTTCTTGTTCTGTTCATGGAAGATGAGGTGAGTTTTGAAATGGTCTTGTAGTGTCTTGAGAGGTTTTTGGTGGATGGCGTTTCTACCTCTTGGCGCTCTTCCTACCAGCCATCTTTTCCATCCTACGTCTATTCCCTGTCATCAACGATTTGCCACATGCCCTCTCTGCTGTTCTTTCTCCATTTCTGCTCTCTCCAGATTCAGGTATACACGGTGATGTCAGCCTGGAACCGTCAAGAATGCTTCCTTTCTCTAGATTGAGATTCGAGATTTTCCTGACCAGACGATTAGTTGCGTGTGTGTTGTCATTTTGTGTTACTTGATTCTCTGAACGAATTCTATCTGTTTTAATTCTTCCACTCCTCCTGTACACTCAGTAATCACTACAATCACATACCTTCTTCCTGACTTGCTACCAGCGTCATGAAGTCCAGAGATCATCAGTGTCGTCTCTCTTTCTGACTCCAATTGTCTATCCTTCCAGATTTCTTGGTTTTCACCGCTGTCTTTACTCTCTCTCTCTTATCACATCCTGTTCCCCTCGATCTCCTGTGAGCATCTCTTTCTTGTCCAATCCTATTTTATCTGCTCTTTGTGATTTTCCTCTTATTATTACTGAATCTTCCACTCATTACCTCATTTTCTCAAGAGCCTCCTTCAGCTTTTGTTTTCTTTATCAATCCTTAGACTGATTCCCCTGCACCAATTGTCTTCTCCCATTCCTAACACTCCTCTCATGCAATGTTTCATATTTCCATGGTCTCCTCCAGGAATGTACAGCAGGTCCTCAAATCAAGTCGTTTCATTAATCGTCGTTTCGTTAAACGTTGCTGAGAAAAAATAAAATGAATTCAATGAATACAGATTGTAAAATAAAAATTCGTAAAATATACGATAATCATACAAATACTTGACAATAGACGATGCTGTACAAAAGCACTCAGCAAACATGCCATATTGGTTTTGAACTGTGTGGTGGAGTTTCGATTTTGGACAGTGAATTGTGGTTTCGCTATACGTTGTTTCGCTTAAAATCGCATTTTCCAGGAACCTAAGACGACCTTAAGTGAGGAAATACTCTATTTAATTTTACTTCCCATTCCTTGCCAATTTTCCTTTTGAAAGAGGCGGTTATCAAAGTAAATCTTTGCTGATCACTTTCTTCTTTCCCAATCTACTCTCCTTTATTGACAATTCTTCTTTTCTGTCCCATTTTAACTTCTTGGTTTTTTTGACAGGCAAAACTATAATAAGTTCTTCCTGTGATTTCTGAGTGGACAGGTGATGGAGAGGTTTCTCTGGTACTGGTAGAAACAGTAGTAATCAATAGTGATGGTGGATACACAATCACAAAAATGGAAAAATAGACACAACTGTAGTATAATGAGATCCTTTACTGACTACGTTTCGCCCACACAGTGTTCTTTATCAAGCCACAAATCTATTTGTCAATAACGGATCGCATTATTCTGCAGTTGTGTCTATTTTTCCATCCTGTTGGTATTTCATACCATTTATCTCCACAGTCACAAGCTGAAAGAGGAGTAATAGAACACGTACCTCTGGCATTCATGGTTCACACAGTACAGAACGCTGTGTGTGTGTGTGTGTGTGTGTGTGTGTGTGTGTGTGTGTGTGTGTGTGTGTGTGTGTGTGTGTGTGTGTGTGTGTGTACTCACCTATTTGTACTCACCTATTTGTGGTGTGTGTGTGTGTGTGTGTGTGTGTGTGTGTGTGTGTGTGTGTGTGTGTGTGTGTGTGTGTGTGTGTGTGTATGTGTGTGATTTTTTGTTTGAAAAGAGTGTTTGATGGATCCGGGTCGCTTTTTGAGAACCCATGGATAGATATTATCTTCTCCCGTTGTCTTTGAAGTATCTTGCCTACTCGATAGTGCCTTCGTCCCTTCACCAGTAAGCTATATTGTGTCAGGAACCCTTGGTGTTCATTTTCTCAGTAACACCCCGATAATGACCCCCATTTCCTCCGAGAAAACCTAAAAGTTACCTTTCAGTAACTTACTAACATTCTAGGCATTACTTGTGTCCTCACGTTAAATCTTTTGTCTTTTTTTACCTCGTCCTTTTCTGTTGTCTTCTTTCTTATGTAACCAAATAATAACTTTGCTTCAGATGTGGCTTTTAATGGTCTGTCTTTCTCAGTTTCCCTCACCCAGGACTCTTACACGAGTATTTTTTATACTGGTTTTTCTTCATATTTCCTTGTTTTCCTCAGTTCCTTGTTTTCAGTGTTCGAATTGTGGGCATTATGAGCCTAACATATATGCTGGCATAATAGATCTGTATATCGTATATCACATCGTATATCATATACGATGAATGATTCTATCATAGTTAATGATCTTCTATATGATCACTTCCCAAGACTCACAACTGTCGATCTTGATCGTATCTCCAGCAATCAAGGAGCTAAATACAGGAGGAAACTTATTCTCAACCCAGAACACAGAGATAACTTTATTAACTACTTGGATCAATGGTTTAAGAATTATGAGCCCATTGGCATATAAAAATTCAATGATGATCTAGTTGCCACTATTGAGACTGTACACAGATTCTTATAATCATGGGGGAGCGCATTATACAGCGCAGGTGGGGGTGGGGAACTTGAGCACAGATCCAATTCCTTAGATCAAGAGTCCCTCACCAGCGTCAAGGAACCTCCCTTGAGGGGACTGCACTCATAGATCAAGTGGGCAGGAAAACATAAAACCAATTTAAATACTATAATGATCCACTGGTACGTAATTTAACACATGTAGCAGTTAGGAGGATTGATAAAGTATACCGTCAATATAGAACCCCAGACTTGCTCAGAACGTTCCAAGCTTCACTAACAAATGCAAGAGATAGAAAGCAAGAACTTAGGCAACAGGTTAGGTTAGGTTAGGTAAGGTTCTTCAGGAAACAGGACAAGTGTCTCCTGACGCGGATCTTAGTCAGATGATGACCTGCCGTTGAAACTTTTGGTCATCTGACCGAGACCTTCCGCTGGCTTACCGGTCCACCCCCTTAAACGTTATGGTCATATTTATAACCATTTTTAAGCAACAGGAATGGGAACAATTTGTTAATGGGTTAAATAGGTCTACCTCTTTTTTTAAGACTGGCATGGAAAGACTGGTTATGCGAGAAATTATGAAGGTAAATTTACAGGCAATGTCCTGAATTAACATTTTAAGCCCATTATTCATAATTTTTTGTTACCCTCGTCACCTTGCTCTTTTCTTCGTTCACTTTTAATTTCCATTTTTTTGCCGCTTTTCTTCAGAATCTCCCAAATACACAATGTCATCAGCAAAAAGCAGCTGTGTATGCACATTAATGCGTACACTAAACATTACATACATTCATTCACACAACGATGCATACGCTCATTCATATGCACACATACGCAAAAGTGTGCATTCATGCATACATACATATACAAAAATACATATCCACAGGTAAAAGCATATACTGTATCTGTACCAGCATATATTAACACAAACATATTTGCATACATACTTCAATATTTTTGCTACATTACAATTTCATGACTGTTGCGCAGTGTTTCTCACGCCAGAGTTGAGGTGATGAGGCTGAGCTTGTGGATTTCCGGGATATGTTTACACTTACTGATATTGATGTACCTCAGAGTCAAGTGGAACTTTAAAGTCACCAGGTCACAATAATAGCCCACCTTCGTGCCCACCTTCTCAGGTCACCAGGTCACAATAATAGCCCACCTTCGTGCCCACCTTCTCAGGTCACCAGGTCACAATAATAGCCCACCTTCGTGCCCACCTTCTCAGGTCACCAGGTCACAATAATAGCCCACCTTCGTGCCCACCTTCTCAGGTCATCATGTCACATACGTCTAGATTTTAAATTATTAGAACATAGTTTTTAAAATTATTTGCCAAAATTATGCCAGTAACACTGACAAATTATATGTAGACTATATACTCGGTAATATCAATTACATGACCTGCGTAATTTGAGTGGGTAATTCTATATAAATATAAATCAATTACACGATTAAAAATATGAAGGATATTTAAGATTACTCACCAAAGATGTTGGTATTATATCCTAACTCCTTCCTTTCGGTAGGCAATTCCCAATGGCCAATATAAATTAACACACTGGGAGTACATCTTGTGTCAACTTTATCAATTTCTGACGATACCACTTCATTTATTCCTTAATTTCATTTGAAGATTCGGTCGATTTCCAAATTCCTTGAGAGAATCCACCTCTCAGGACGGCCACCAGGGCAGTAATCGCTCAGATTCAGTTATCTTTTTATGAGGTCTCCCCTGGGGTTAAATAACGAGCCGAGACGACCAGCAGCCAACCTTCCACACCCGTGTCACCAGTACTACTGTTTGCCATCTACACAAACCTTCCTTCCCCATTTAGAAGCACTCACTCGCTTCCTCACAAGTAATTTATTTCTCATTAGTACTTCATATTTACATTATGTTAACACTTCACATACACATTACTAATTATAGGAAAATTATAGCAAATTTTTCACAGATAATACTGCTCATCCCTTTCCTCTTGAAAAAAACAAATGACCTCGTAATCAACTGGTATAAAACATCCAGGCATGAAAATCTCCCATCTATTATTTGAAAAAACTTAGAGTGCTTCACAAGAAAGGTTGAAATTTATTAATTTTATCAGCTAAAATATTGATGAGAGTGATTGCTTCTTCTCCGAGTATGAATTAGATGATATATTAACTACAGGTCGATCAACAGCTCCTGGAGAGGAAGGTACAACTTATGATGTTCTCAGAACACTGTATAATCTCAGTTACATTGAGAGAGTTCTTCCTACTTCCTGCACCAATAGTCTCATTGTACCTATCCCTAAGCCCCAACAGCCTGATACATTTAGACCGATCTCCTTAACTAGTTGTCTTTGTAAAACGTTTGAAAGTTGTCTTTGTAAAACGTTTGAAAGTTGTCTTTGTAGAACGTTTGAAAGTTGTCTTTGTAAAACGTTTGAAAGTTGTCTTTGTAAAACGTTTGAAAGTTGTCTTTGTAAAACGTTTGA
This sequence comes from Cherax quadricarinatus, assembly GCF_038502225.1. Classification (NCBI taxonomy): domain Eukaryota; kingdom Metazoa; phylum Arthropoda; class Malacostraca; order Decapoda; family Parastacidae; genus Cherax; species Cherax quadricarinatus. The sequence continues at coordinate 2,225,415 of NC_091310.1, read as the reverse complement.
AAGTTGTCTTTGTAAAACGTTTGAAAGTTGTCTTTGTAAAACGTTTGAAAGTTGTCTTTGTAAAACGTTTGAAAGTTGTCTTTGTAAAACGTTTGAAAGTTGTCTTTGTAAAACGTTTGAAAGTTGTCTTTGTAAAACGTTTGAAAGAATGATACGCAACAAACTGTGCTACAGAATCAGACAACAAATTTCCCTTCATCTCTAGGGAATCATGAAACGTAAAAGTCTGCAGAACTGTATTTCCACCTTTCTCACTGCACACACCTCTACTAGTTTTACCACACTTGTTGATCTAAAATCTGCATTTGTTATCACAAACAGAACTGTTATACTACATGAAGTAACGATAATGAATATTGGTGGTAGCTCACTCTGCTGGATAACAGGTTACCTGTCAAATAAAGTATCCTCTGTCCTCTACTAAGGCTTTAGAAGCGAGTCTAACTAAAGGTCCCTGAGTACACCGCAGGGAGGAGTTATCGGTCCCATACTATTTAATGTTCTGATTAATGATCTCCTAAATGTTGTACCTGCCTCACCTAAACATATAGCTATAAGCTATGCTGATGATATCATGATCCATACAACAGGGCATAAGAAGATGAGTACCATTCTTAATGAAGTTCAAGCAATTTGTAATCGATAAGGCCACATAAAATCTTCCTCTAAAACAAAGTTAGTGACAAACAAACATCCTCCACCTATCTGTCTGCAGGGTGAAAACATTAGCTACGTTAAATCTTTTAGATACCTTGGTGTAGATATACTCTTCACTAAATCCACCATAACACAGCTAAATAAGCAACGCAAAGATAGGCTAAATGCTCTCAAAGCTGTTGGTGGCTACAACCCCAACTATGGTGCTAATGTTGCTGGCTACAACCCCAACTATGGTGCTAATGTTGCTGGCTACAACCCCAACTATAGTGCTAATGTTGCTGGCTACAACCCCAACTATGGTGCTAATGTTGCTGGCTACAACCCTAACTATAGTGCTAATGTTGCTGGCTACAACCCCAACTATGGTGCTAATGTTGCTGGCTACAACCCCAACTATGGTGCTAATGTTGCTGGCTACAACCCCAACTATAGTGCTAATGTTGCTGGCTACAACCCCAACTATGGTGCTAATGTTGCTGGCTACAACCCCAACTATGGTGCTAATGTTGCTGGCTACAACCCCAACTATAGTGCTAATGTTGCTGGCTACAACCCCAACTATGGTGCTAATGTTGCTGGCTACAACCCCAACTATGGTGCTATTGTGAGAATCATGAGAATGATGTACATAGCTGCTCCCATGTTGATATTAGCTAGAGAACGTACTCTCCAACATTTGGAGTCAATACAAAATGAAGCTCTCAGAATTATTCTTGGTCGTCCGAAATCTACAAAGGTTCTTAATATGAGGAAGGAGCTTGGTATTTCTAGTATCAGTGATAGGATTATTAAGATTAACACTATACTAGGTATTAGAATGTTAAGAATTGAACCAGACGCTGTCACTATGAATATTACTAAATGTCTAGAGGTAAATACACACAGATCTAAATGGATTGTGAAAACGTGCAATTGCATTAAGTTTTATAACCTGCATGAACTGTATCACTGTAGGCAACAAGAGCATTTCACCCCTCCATGGAAGATGTGTTCATTTAATATCACATACCTGCAAGTCCCTCCCAAGAAGCTCATTGCTAGTAATCCCTTCCTTAAATCTCTTGTTAAAGCAACTGCTCAAGAAGAAATTTCTCACCTAGCTGGTAGTAATAAGTTATCACAAGTTATATACACTGATGGATCTAAACAGGAGTCTTCTGGCAGGGCTGCATCTGCTCTTGTTGCCACCTTCCTAGTTAAGAACCATAAAACTGTCGAGTTAGGCATAAGAATTAACTGGGCGTCTACACTGCAAACTGAATTGTTTGCAATCCTAATGGCGCTAAAGCTAACATATGACACTGAGCTTGACTCTATCATTATTACTGATTCTATGTCATCACTGAATTCTCTTGACTCATATAATGACTCCAACAACATGCTCATTGGAAAATTAAGGTATACATACTCAAAAATCAGGGAAAGAGGAATTTATGTAAAATTGCTATTGATCCCATCACACATTAGTTTACTCCTTCACGATAAAGTTGAAGGAGAATGTAGAATATAACTTTAGTATATCTGTGTCTAGCATTAGGGATAATATTAGGAGATAAATATTGAAAATGAATGTTATAGGAATGCAATTAGAAGCCCGAATAGATCTATAACCCACTATAACAAACGTAGAGAAGTATGTTTATGGAGCAACTTGCAATATGAACAGACTGACTGATGTTGTAGTGGCCAGGCTTAGGCTTGGTTACAAGTACTTCTGGCAGTTTGGGAGACACACACATGATGATCAAACACTGTGTGCTTAATTGTTCACTTGTTGAGGAATATAGAGATAATATAATAACATATATGACTTGTCAAGATATGTTATTAATGGAAATAAGAACCCAGACATATTAAGCAAATTTCCTAAATTTGCTTGTAACAGATAAGTGAACTGTAGATATAAATCCAATTGTACTCCTGTTAACCCTTTGGGGGCCTAGTTCCTAGGCCTTTTGTGTATCCATATGCTCTTGCGCTACCGTCCACAGGATGGATATGGGGTGTACAATACACTACCCACTTTGGTGACAAAATCTAAATCTTGTTTTCAATATATTTTCTATGTACTTACACTTAACACTTTTACAACTCAGCAACCTTGCACAAACCTTGGACACACTCTGGTCTGAACATTAGTTTTTCATCTCCTGTGTATCAGTTTTTGTTTTGCCTCCTGACTTTACTAGCTACATTCGCCGTTATATCATTCGCTATCTTTCCTACCAGTTCCCTCTCTTATTACACTGAATTCAGGAATTTACTCACGCACGTGCAGCTTCTTCTTTGAATATTATTATGTTATACAAAAACGGACATGTGGTTCGGACATGTAGAGAGAATGCACCGAAACAGAATGACTTCAAGAGTGTATCAGTCTGTAGTGGAAGGAAGGAGGGGTAGGGGTCGGCCTAGGAAAGGTTGGAGGGAGGGGGTAAAGGAGGTTTTGTGTGCGAGGGGCTTGGACTTCCAGCAGGCATGCGTGAGCGTGTTTGATAGGAGTGAATGGAGACAAATGGTTTTTAATACTTGACGTGCTGTTGGAGTGTGAGCAAAGCAACATTTATGAAGGGGTTCAGGGAAACCGGCAGGCCGGACTTGAGTCCTGGAGATGGGAAGTACAGTGCCTGCACTCTGAAGGAGGGGTGTTAATGTTGCAGTTTAAAAACTGTAGTGTAAAGCACCCTTCTGGCAAGACAGTGATGGAGTGAATGATGGTGAAAGTTTTTCTTTTTCAGGCCACCCTGCCTTGGTGGGAATCGGCCAGTGTGATAATAATAAAATAATAATAACGATAAATTGTTAAGACACATGTGCAACAGTTATGTATCTTATTTTGAAACGTTTCGCTCCTTCAGTCGAATACAGAGGGGACAGCAGAAGCTGTAGAGATGTAAAGACGTAGATTTGGGGACTGACCACCTCAAATATACTGCATATGCTGCCTCCTCTATATTCGACTGTAGAAGCCTACTTTGTAGGTGAAGCATTGCAGAATAAAGATACCTAACTCTTACACAAGTCTTACTAATGAACTTCCTCTTTGAAGTCTAGTTTTCCCTTTCCTTCCTTTTGCTAAGTTTCTCTCTCTATTTACTTACCCAAGGCATCTAGTACTCGATGTAGATTCTAATTCCATATTCCACTTACATCAGACTCATATAAGGTGGTGTTACAAAATGCTTACAAGTTGTCGGATTAAGAACATGTCTAGTTATCCCTTGTGTTGAGTAAATATTATTAGAGTTTTGGGATCACAATTAGGTGATGATAATCCAACGAAATAAAAATCGAGATGTTTATTAAGAAAGTTGTCTAGGTGGACAAAATTAAAGTAAATGAATTTGATTTAATTTAGAATATAAGCTTCTACACATCTCTTATAGTGCAAATAGAACTTGTACATATGGTAATATAGTGCTGAAGGCACATTTCATATCAGTATGACTCTTAAGTGCCGTCTGGCACGTTATTATCAATTATAAAAATACTAGTATATGCACGTGTGTAAAAGTGTGCGTGCTCAAAGTGCTCGTTATGTCTTAGTAAGACTCGACTCGACTTAGACTTAATCAGTGACTCACTAAACCTCCTCAAATAATCTATCTTCTTGACCAACAAGGCAATCAAAACAGCTTCCTTGAACAATATGACGAATCATTCGCCAACAGCAATAATGTAAGAAGCAGCAGCACAGCGTCAGGAACAAGGAGACAAAATAACCATCCTAAATGGGGACCATCAGCAGATCCTCAATAAAAGTCATATTATTATTATTATAATCAAGGGAGAAGCGCTAAACCCGGTGGATTATACAGCGCCTGGGGGGGGGGATGTGGAAGGCATTCAGGCTTAATTCGGGGAACTGGAGCACAGATTCAATTCCCTAAATCAAGAGCCCCTCACCAACATCAAGGAACCTTCCTTGAGGGGAATAAAAGTCATAAAAGTCTCTAAAAACACTGAATCAAAGTTCGGTTTAACCAAGTCTTCGACTACGACGGTGCGTTGCTGCCATACAAAATAGGTCAGAAGTTTCAGCTTGGGACCTGGGTTGAACTACAGCGTCAGTATGACATACAACCTCATCAAAACGTCAAAAATCACTGTCTGAACTATATTCTATGTACAGAGTTACACAGTGTTACAAGAAGTATGTGTCAACTCACCAGCAAAACCATACTCTACCAAAATGGTCCAAATAACGAGCAGTCAGTCAGAGACGAGAGAGATCTCTGGAGAGATGGAGAGAGTTGCTGATCGAGCGATGACCAGCTGTGGAGAGAGATTTCTCAACTACAGGCATCACATCAAATGGGATCACGTGACTCGTCCATGCTACTCCAGCAAGGAGCAAGGTAGAGCCTGACACCAACAAGCAAGCAGTAGTTAGCAAGGTAGTTTGTGTCGGCAGACAGCCAATCACAACTCTTCAACAGCGAGCACAGTGAGAAGTGTAACACGTTACATCCTACCTATATACATAGCTAATATAATAAAAAGTCAAATATTAAAAAGCAATATATCATTTTAGCTATTAATGAAAATACATATTGGCAATATAAAATTATATGAAAAGGTAAATATATATAAACTATAAACATTGGTCCCCATTAGTTGTATCACTGACATGTTTCAACACGAAGTTCTTCGCTACGATCCACTTCCTGTTACCATTACATGTTTCTGGTTCTCTGTGGCTTTCTAATTTTTTTACAGTCTCTTTCTTTTGGTTAATGTCTCCAATTATCAGCAGGTTTTCATTACTCTTGTGAGTACTTCTAGATGCTTTCACTATGATGTTAAGGAAGGCTTCGTGTTCTCACTGAATTCGGATTTTTTGGCTCTTTCTCTTGGGTGGGGGAGGGGGGGGGTTGTACACCACTAACCCCACCTCAAGTCCCCAAGTCTTAACTGAGTCTATCACATAGACATTTTACTCCTTTCTATTTATTTTCCTCATTTTCTTATAACTCCGCCAGTTTCAGATCAGCTGGTTTACCGCTTTTTATGTCCCAGTGTCATTTCTCACAATATGATATTAAAGTGGGAAAATTGCATCTGTTATAATCTCTAAGAGTTTTGTCATTCTGAGTGTTATATGAAACTGAAACCAATGCATTTTAGCTCCTGTAACTGCCTCTTAACTTGTCGCTTGCTTAACATACTTACTACTAGATTCGTGGGTTCTATCAAATCCATTCCTAAAACTATGCTTTGAGACTGTCTCTATTACTTTGTTGCAATGATCATTCCACTCTTTACCCTCTTTGGTTGGTGTGTGTGTGTGTGTGTGTGTGTGTGTGTGTGTTTCATAACCTATTTTTGTTACCGGAGTACATGGGTGTATTTTATAAACATCTGTTATTTACCACATGGTGATTTAGAGTATGTATGCGTGTGCTCTCGTTGCGTTGTTCTGACGCAAAGATTCTCTTTCCAAAGGTGCAGACTTCACCTTCCATCCTCCAGACTCCAGCACAGAGAGCAATGATGAGCGATCTCCCGTACCTCCCCGCCGCCCACCCCATCTCCAGCAGAAACAACAGCAGCAGCAGCAACAGCAACAGCAGCAGCAACAACAACAACAAAAGCCTACCAACCTTCCAGCCACACAACAACAACAACAACAACAGCATCCTCACCCTCAGAGTGCCCGAAGGCACCACGCCTTCACTCCCGCACACGCCCATGTTCTAAGGTAAAGAATCCCTTGATATTTATATTCGTCTATTTTTTGTGTCAAGAAGCAGAGAAAACATTATATAAACGAAAAACTTGGATAATAAACTGCGCGTTAAAGCTCACATATGAGAAAATATTTTAGCAATACTCTAGAAGAATTATTCTTGTAATCATAGTTATATGTTATTCCTTTGTGGTGCAAGGGCTCCAAATGCGCCCATAAAGGGTTTTGCATTTGTTGTATGTGGTATGCGTGTGTTTCCAGGCTTCCAGGCCTCAAGGGCCGATCATACTTCCTCTTATTACTGTTCTGTGTTGGCCTACGCTGCCTCTTATTACTGTGTATTGTTGTCCTACACTGCCTCTTATTACTCTGTTTTGTTGGCCAACACTGCCTCTTCGTGAAATGCAGACATTATTAGTTCTTGAGTGTGTGTGTGTGTGTGTGTGTGTGTGTGTGTGTGTGTGTGTGTTTGTGTGTGTGTACTCATTTAGTTGTACTCACCAAGTTGTTGTTGCAGGGGTCGATTCACAGCTAATGGCCCCGCCACTTTACTGGCCGCTGCTAGGTCACTTTTCCTGCTCCAGGAGCATTGTTATACTTATTCTTAGCCTCCCCTTAAAGCTATGTATGGATCCTGCCTTCACTACATCACTTCTCAGACTATTCCATTTCCTGACAACTCTGTGACTGAAGAAATTCATCCTAACATCCCTGTGATTCACCTGAGTCTTCAACTTCCAATTGTGACCCCTTGTTCCTGTGTCCCATCTCTGGAACATCCTGTCTCTGTCTACCTTGTCAATTCCTCTCAGTATTTTATATGTCGTTATCATATTCCCCCCCCCCTTTCTCCTGTCCTCCAGTGTCGTCAGATCGATATCCCTTAACCTATCCTCGTAGGATATACCCCTTAGCTCCAGAACTAGTCTTGCTGCAAACCTTTGCACTTTCTCTAATTTCCTTATGTGCTTCGCTAGGTGTGGGTTCGAAACTGGTGCTGCATACTCCAATATAGGCCTGACATACACTGTGTACAAAGTCCTGAAGGACTGATTCCTTTCTGAGACGTCGGAATGCTGTTCTTAGGTTGCTAGGCGCCCATGTGCTGTAGAAGTTATTTGGTTGATTTGCGTCTCAGATGTGCCATGTTTTATACTCACACCAAGATCCTTTTCCTTGATTAAGGTTTGTAGTCTCTAGCCCCCTACACTGCACTCTGTCTGCGGTCTTCTTTGCCTTTCCCCAATCTTCATGACTTTGCACTTGGTGGGATTGAACCCCAGGACTATTCCGTCATGTCGTTAACATATCCTAGGACTGACCCCTGTGGAATCCCGCTCGTCACGGGCACCCACTCTGACACCTCGTCACGTACCATGACACACTGATGTCTTCTCAACAGTTATTCCCTGATCCATTGCAGCGCCTTCCCTGTTATACCTGCTTGGTCTTCCAGCTTATGCACTAATCTCTTGTGTGGAACTGTGTTAAAAGTCTTCTTACAATCCATGAAAATGCAATCTACCCACCCTTCTTTCTCTTGTCTTACTGCTGTCACCCTGTCATAGAACTCCAGTAGGTTTGTGACACAGGATTTCCCGTCCCTCAAACTGTGTTAGCTGTTGTTGATAAGTTCATTTCTTTCTAGGTGTTCCACCACTCTTCTCCTGATAATCTTCTCCATAACTCTGCATACTATACATGTCAGTCACACTGGTCTAGTTTAGTGCTTCATGACTGTCTCCTTTTTTAAAAATTGGGACTACATTTGCTGTCTTCCACACTTCCCTGTTTCGATAGATATGTTGAATATTGTTGTTAGGGGTACACATAGCGCCTCTGCTCCCTCTCTCAGGACCCATGGAGAGATGTTATCCGGCCCCATCGACTTTGAGGTATCTAGCTCACTCAGAAGCCTCTTCACTTCTTCCTCGGTTGTGTGTATTGTGTCCAGCACTTGAAGTTGTACCCCACTTCTCCGTCTTTCTGGAGTCTCTTCTGTCTCCTCTGTGAACACTTCTTTGAATCTCATGTTGAGTTCCTCACATAATTCTCGGTCGTTTCTTGTGTGTGTGTGTGTGTGTGTGTGTGTGTGTGTGTGTGTGTGTGTGTGTGTGTGTGTGTGTGTGTGTGTGTGTGTGTGTGTGTGTGTGTGTACTCCTGCCTCCGCCTCTTCACTGGTCATAATTAAGTCCACTCTCTCCTGGCATCTAGTGACTTATCGTTCCTCTTCTTACAGCTATGTATAAATCCTACCTCTTTCACTTCATTCTCAAGATATTTACCCTTCGTGATAATTATGAGGCTGAAGAAATACTTCCTAACATTCCTACGACTTATCTGAATGTTTAACTTCCAGCTGATCCCTCGTGTTCCTTTTTACCATTTCTCAAACATACTATTTCTATTCACTCAGTATTTTGAGCATTGTTGTCATATCCTTCCTAGTCCTTCCATCCTCCACTGTCATCAGGTTAATTTCCCTTAACCTCTCCTCATAGGGCGTACTCTTTAGCTCTGAAACTAGTTTTTGCTGCAAACCTTTGCACTTTCTCCAGTTTGTTAATATGCTGGACAAGGTAAGGGTTCCGTACTGGTACTGCGTATTCCAATATGAGCTTAACGTACACTGTGTGCTGTGTCGAGAAGCTATGCTTAGAGTAGCCAGGGGCGCATTTGCTACAGAAGTTATTTGGTTGATGTGCACCTCAAGTGATATGTTCAGTATGATACTCACCCCAAGGTCCTTTTGCTTGAGTGAGGTTTGTAGCCTTTTCTCCCGAGCCTGTACTTCGTCTGTAGTCTTCTTTGCTCTTCCCTAATCTTCATAATTTTTCACTAGGTAGGATTAAACTCTAGGAGCTATTTGTTGGACCAGGCTTCTAGCCTGTCCAGATCCATTTCTAACCTTTCCTAGTCCTCGTCTGCATGTACTCTCCACATTAGTTTCACGTCATAAGTTAACAGGGATTCCTCTGACAATATCCTTTCTGTCATGCCTAGACATGTTCAAGAAACAGCACCGGCCCGAGGACTGATTCTTGTGGAACCCCCTCAACACATGGGCCCATTCTGACACCTCTTCACGGACCGTCACTCGTTTCCGTCCTCTCAGGGGTACCCTGATCCATTGTAGTCCTTTTTCTTTTATTACTGCTACCATCTTTTTGACTCTCATATGCAGTACTGTGTCGAAATACTTCTTATAATCCAAGAAAATGTAATCTACCCATCCCTCTCTCTCTCTCTCTCTCTCTCTCTCTCTCTCTCTCTCTCTCTCTCTCTCTCTCTCTCTCCCCTATCATACACCTGTTACCCTGTAATAGAACTCAAGTAGGTTTGTTACAAAGAATTTTCCATCCCTGAAGCCGTGTTGTTTATCATATAAGAACCAACTCCTTCCTAGGTGCTTCACTCTTCTCCTGGAAATCTTCATAACTTTACATACTATACATGTCAGTGGCGCTGGTCTCTACCATGTCTATAAACTTGTTGAAGATTGTTTCTTGTGGCCCACACAATACCTTTACCCCTTCTCACGATACCCACAGACAGATACTGCCTGGTTCCACCACCTTTGAGGTACATTGCTCACTTAGCAGCTGCTTTCATTTCCTCCTCAGCTGTCTGTATTGTGTCCAACGTTTGCTGGTGCACTCTACCTCTTGGGTTTTCTGACAACCTTCTATTTCTTTTGTGAATACCTCCTTAAATCTCTTGCTGAGCTCTTTACAGACTTCCTGATCATTCTTTATGAGCTCCCTGCCTTCCTTATTCAGCCTGATTACCTGTTCCATGACTGTTTTCTTCCTCATAATGTGGCTATATAACAGCTGTGGATCTGATTTGGCCATAGATACTAATAGCATTCTTGTACCGCCATTGTGACTCTCATCATCTTATTCCTGTATAATCGTTTCTTGCTCAAATCCCCTATTTGCTGAGTTCATTGTCGTCTATACCTTTTCCATACTCCAGCACATTTTACTTTGGACTCTATATTCCACTGGATAATCCATAGACTCGCTCTGGTCTTTCCACTGTTTCTTTTGCACCTGGATATGAACTTCGCTGCCTCGCTGCACTTTCTGGCCATCTCACTGCCTTTCATATAGTTCTTTTCCCACTGCATCTCTTACAGGAACTGCCTCTTGCCTGTGTAGTCCACTGTTTTGAAATTTGGCACCTCACATCTTTACAGTGCTTCTTTACTCTCCACTGTTATTTCCACATGTGTGACTGCTTGACTGCTAGCGATGAGGGACCCTTCAAATGTAATATCCCATGTATTGGAGCCACTCAGTATGAATACTAGATCCTCCATGCTGGTTCATCCTCTCCTTTCTGTCTGGTTGTATCCCAAACATGTTGGTGCGTAGAATTCTCCATTACCACCCCAGTGGCTCTAGGTTTTCACAGTCAGCCTTCTTCTCGTTAAGTCCCTCATGACCAGTAGCTTTTCCTTCCTCATTTGCACCTAACTAACCACCTCAGCTAATGTATCCACCATTGATCTGTCGCTTCTGCCATATTCTTGTCTTAGCCTATTGCTGTTTAGTGGAGGGTTGTGCATAAATTCTATCACCACCTTGGGATCCCAGTTCCAAGATATACAGTGTCGTGAATGATGCCTTATATTGATATCTGAAATCTAGTCTTAGAATTATCAGGTGCGCAGTTGCTGCAGTAGTTTTTGGTTGATTTATGCTTCAGGAGATATTCTAGGTGTAATCCTCACCCCACGCTCCTTTACTCTGTGGAACCTCACTCGTCGCTCACACCCATTCCGTCTCCCTTTCAGAGAACATCACTTTTTTTCCGTCCTGCCAGATATACTGCTGCCTCTAGTGCTTTCTTTCTCATTCCTGCATGCTCCTCTAGCTTTTGTACCGATGCCGTCTCGAAAACCTCTATTCACTCCAATAAGATGCAATCTACCCATCCCTCTCTCTCCTGCCTTGCTTCTGTTACGCTATAATAGAATTCCAGGAGGTTTTTGATTCAGGATATACCAACCCTAAAGCCGTCTACGTTGTCATGTAGAAACCCACTTCTTTTTTTGGTGCTCCACCACTTTTCTCTTGATATGTGCTCTCCTGTTTGTGGTTATATGGGTCGATTCATAGTTCTTGGCCCCGCCTCTTCATTGATCACTACTAGGTCCTCTCTCTTCTCACCTATTTGTGGATGCAGGGGTTGATTCATAGCTCCTGGCCCCGCCTCTCCAGTGATCGCTACTGGGTCCTCTCTCTCCCTGTTCCATGAGTTTTATCATAACTCGTCTTAACACTATGTATGGTTCCTGCCTACACTACGTCACTTACCAGACTATTCCACTTCAGATAATTCTGTAACCAAAGAAATACTTCCTAACATCTCTTTGGCTCATCTCAGTCTCAACTTCCAATTGTGACCCCTTGTTTCTGTGTCTTATCTCTGGAACATCCTGTCTTTGTCCACCTTGTCAATTCCTCGCAGTATTTTGTATGCCGTTATCATGTCTCCCCTAACCCTCCTGTCCACCCTTGTCGTAAGGAAGATTTCCCTTAACCTTTCTTCGTAGGGCATTCCCCTTAGCTCTGGGACTAGCCTTGTTACAAACCTTTGCACTTTCTCTAATTTCTTAACGTGCTTGACCAGGTGTGGGTTCCAAACTGGTGCTGCATATTCCAGTATAGGCCTGACGTACACAGTGTACAGAGTCTTGAACGATTCCTTACTACGGTATCGGAACGTTATTTTCAGATTTGTCAGGCACCCATATGCTGCAGCAGTTATCTGGTTGTGTGCCTCAGGAGATGTGTTCGGTATTATACTCACCCCAATATCCTTTTTCTTGAGTGAGGTTTGCAGTCTTTGGCCACCTAGCCTGTACTCTGTCTGCGGTCTTCTTTGCCCTTCCCGATCTTCATGACTTTGCACTTGGTGGGGTTAAATTCATGGAGCCAGTTGCTGGACCAGGCTTGCAGCCGGTCCAGGTCTCTTTGTAGTCCTACCTGATCCTCATCGGATTTAATTCTCCTCATTAACTTCACTTCATCTGCAAACAGGGACACATCCGAGTCTATCCCTTCCGTCATGTCATTCACATATACCAAAAACAGCCCTGGTCCTAGGACCGACCCTTGTGGAACCCCGCTCGTCACAGGCGTCCACTCTGACACCTCGTCACGTAACATGACTCGTTGTTGCCTCCTTGTCTGGTATTCCCTAATCCTTTGCAGTGTGTGTGTGTATGTGTATATGTGTGTGTGTGTAGGTATGTGTATGTATGCATGTGTGTGTGTGTGTATATGTGTGTGTGTGTGTGTGTGTGTGTGTGTGTGTGTGTGTGTGTGTGTGTGTGTGTGTGTGTGTGTGTGTGTGTGTGTGTGTGTGTGTGTGTTAAGACCAATATCATTTTTGAGGTTGACGAGTTTTTTTCTCTGGATCCCCTGAGGAAGGGAAAAATTAAGGTTAGACATTTGGCATTCAGGGCCTTTTTTTCGAGGACATTTTTTGGGGGGAAGGAACTTGCGTCTCTTAAATCTTCTCTGTCTTCGTATTTTTTTTCTGTACGGAAATTATTTATGTAAAAGATACATTAGGCTTTTCAGAAAAAAAGAAACAAAACCATATTACATTATTCCTAATACTGTCATTGTTTTTTTCTTTATTCTACCTAACAATTTCATTAAAATTAAATATATAATATAATGAAGGTTCTCAACACACACTAAAGGGTAACTAGAAAGGCACAATGTCATAATTAAACATTATATATCGCCAATTGATACTGAGCTGATACTAGTTGTGTTCTGTAAAGTAACGTACATTTTGTAAATACAAAATATTATATATAAAGGTCAATGAAAGGATTGTTTATGCTAGTGGAATATGTAGAGGGACTGAAATAGAAATTGCTTTTAGACACTCTGAAAGATGAGGCTGCATTAATTATACAAGTAATTGATTTGGTCAGTACCATGCAAAACAATGGCAGAGAAATGTAACTAATGTTTCAAAAACTTATTACTACAACAAACGATAAACTCAAATTATTTATTTCTGCCATGGAAATATAGAGCTTTCTTAGGAGTGCAAGTATCTAGGAGGATACTCACATCTAGTAAGTCTTCTGAAGTGAATCGTTAGAGACAGCAGGGAGGGTAACTGGTACCTCTTCATACTTCTGAAGTGAATCGTTAGAGACAGCAGGGAGGGTAACTGGTACCTCTTCATACTTCTGAAGTGAATCGTTAGAGACAGCAGGGAGGGTAACTGGTACCTCTTCATATACACAGTCAAGGAGGTCCTTCTCGTTTTTCATACAACTGATAGAGTGAACTTCGTAAGATGGACAGAGTACGATTCAGCGCCGGTCTGTTTTAGCGATAAACTATTCACCGACAGGTCGTATCAGCGCTGGTCCTTTCAGAAATGAAGTAGATTATCTGCAATAATTTTAATTAAATAAACCAGTCTCTCAAATATGTAACTCAACAACCATTGTTCAAGATATTTCCTTTCCATATTTTATTGATTTCAATCTTTAAACTATAGTGGCGTCGACACAATCTGGCGCTGAATAGTCTGGCGTCGACACAACCTGGCGCTGAATAGTCTGGCGTCGACACAACCTGGCGCTGAATAGTCTGGCGTCGACACAACCTGGCGCTGAATAGTCTGGCGTCGACACAACCTGGCGCTGAATAGTCTGGCGTCGACACAACCTGGCGCTGAATTGTATGGCCGTTAAAAGGCCTGATGTTGACACGACGATGCTGAAATGACGGCTTTTAACTGGGCTATCCCAGTGTAACATGGGGTACACTCTTCGTGGAGAAAATACTGAAACTTGAGGGACGACATTCTGAGGTTTATGATAAGTTCATGAAAGCCAGTTTTAACCGTGTTAAGAGCAAATGGAGGGTTTAATACTTCAGGGAAGAGGGTGTTTTAGTATTATGTAATAATATAAGGAGTATTAATGCAGCAGGTCCTCTGGCCTACACTTTACAGGTTCACTGGCCTACACTTTACACGTTCACTGACCTACACTTTGCAGGTTCACTGACCTACACTTTGCAGGTCCACTGACCTACACTTTGCAGGTCCTCTGGCCAACACTTTGCAGGTTCACTGGCCTACACTTTGCAGGCAAACTGGACAAAACTTTGCAGGTCCACTGACCTACACTTTGCAGGTTCACTGGCCAACACTTTGCAGGTCCACTGACCTACACTTTGCAGGTCCACTGGCCAACACTTTGCAGGTCTACTGACCTATACTTTGCAGGCCTATTACCTATACTTTGCAGGTTTACTGGCCAACACTTTGCAGGTCCAGTGACCTACACTTTGCAGGTCCACTGACCAACACTTTGCAGGTTCAATGACCTACACTTTGCAGGTCCTATCCAAATTCAACAATTCTTACTCATACATCTAATCTATTTTTCAAGCTGCGTTTACAACCTGTGATAGGAATAATTTATTGTAGGTAATTGTTGTGTACTGGTGCATTGCAGCTTAAAACTACTAAAGTATATTTAACCTGAGAACTGGTCTATCTATAATATTGGGTCAAGTGTTCCACAGGAAAGCGTGCTTGGATCAGTTATAAAATGTCTACCTCAATGACCTTCAACATATCCCATAATTCCATTCTTATGAGTTCCATTATGCCCTATTATTTATTTATCTAAGATTAGAAATGCCATCTTCTCTCAGTTACATCAATCACCAGCTTATAGCTATATCAGCCTGAGGAAAATGATAGCAGGTTACACTTGATTCTGAGAAAACAAATGCTGACAGTCTCTAAGCATGATGACAAAGGAGCAACAAAGTTAAAAATGATAGCCTGCCCCTATCTTATCTACGACTTCTCGAAAGAATAAAGAACAGAGCAAGACTACTCATCTCTCGCCTGCGCCCGGCTTGAACAGATCTGTCACTTAAGAAGAGTTTTCTACACCTGAGGGATGTCGATGGTCTTACTCTTATGAAGTCCGATCTTATGAAGGTACCACATATAACCTAACTTCGTCAACACCAACAAGACAGGCAGAAAAACGTAACTGACTTCGTCAACACCAACAAGACAGGCAGAAAAACGTAACTGACTTCGTCAACACCAACAAGACAGGCAGAAAAACGTAACTGACTTCGTCAACACCAACAAGACAGGCAGAAAAACGTAACTGACTTCGTCAACACCAACAAGACAGGCAAAAAAACGTAACTGACTTCGTCAACACCAACAAGACAGGCAGAAAAACGTAACTGACTTCGTCAACACCAACAAGACAGGCAGAAAAACGTAACTGACTTCGTCAACACCAACAAGACAGGCAGAAAAACGTAACTGACTTCGTCAACACCAACAAGACAGGCAGAAAAACGTAACTGACTTCGTCAACACCAACAAGACAGGCAGAAAAACGTAACTGACTTCGTCAACACCAACAAGACAGGCAGAAAAACGTAACTGACTTCGTCAACACCAACAAGACAGGCAAAAAAACGTAACTGACTTCGTCAACACCAACAAGACAGGCAGAAAAACGTAACTGACTTCGTCAACACCAACAAGACAGGCAGAAAAACGTAACTGACTTCGTCAACACCAACAAGACAGGCAGAAAAACGTAACTGACTTCGTCAACACCAACAAGACAGGCAGAAAAACGTAACTGACTTCGTCAACACCAACAAGACAGGCAGAAAAACGTAACTGCACACTGACTGCACCCTTCTCAAGAACATTAGTTCGTCTGAGATTATTCATTATATCAATGACTCGAATCTGGAATTTGGTGGCACAGCATAACGACTTCGATGATATAACTCCGTTGTCCAAATGAAATCATTGATCCACAGATAGCTCCAACTTCATCCTATTCCCTAGTTGTATGTCTTTAGACAATCAAAAGGATTACAAATGACGTGAGGTAAGTAATACCTGGAGTCTACCTGAAGGGTATTCCGGGGATCAACGCCCCCGCGGCCCCTTCCAGGACCAGGCCTCCTGGTGGATCAGGGCCTGATCAACCAGGTAGTTACTGCTGGCCGTACGCAGTCCAACGTACGAACCACAGCCTGGCTGATCGAGCACCGACTTTAAGTATCTGTTGAGCTCCCTCTTGAAGGCAGCCAGGGACCTATTGGTAATTCCCCTTATGTATGGTGGGAGGCTGTCTTGGGCCCCTGACACTAATGGGGTTTTTTCTTAGTGTACCAGTGGCACCCCTACTTTTCATTGGGGTATTTTACATCTCCTGCCCAGTCTTTTACTTTCATAGGGAGTGATTTCTGCGTGCAGATTCGAGAGTATTCCTTCTAGGTTATGCCAGGTGTAGCTTATGATATATCTTTCTCGCCTGCGTTCCAGCGAGTACAAGTCAAGTGCTTCAAAGCATTTCCAGTAGTTGAGGTGTTTGATAGTACTTACATGTGCAGTAAAGTTGTCTGTACACTCAGACAACTCAGGCTTCAAACTTCTTGACAAACATTCCCACGAAGCGTACACCTCAAGCGATACCAGACAAAAACTTCTCAACGCAGGCTTCACCATTATTTGGACTCCTGAGCACCGTGCCAAAAGCAGAGTCATTGCTAAACACGTAGACTATTCTCTCCTGACAGCCTATGACACAGACAAAGAAGACTTAATAAAAGATATCAGTACTAAGAACAAAGTCTCTGTTGATGATATTTACAGACCAGAAAACTCTACCATTCTCAAAATACGCTGTTCTACTCCTGCTGACGCCTCTACACTCTTCAGTCAAGGAATCTTTGCCAAGACCATCCGCATTCCTCCAAACACTCTCTTCGCTCCGAACTTCCACCCAATCACACAATGTCTTAAATGCTACAAATTCGGCCACGACAAAAACACATGTACATCTACACAAGTCTGCTCCAGATGTTCAGCAACTGGCCACTTCTGGAATACTTGCAACCTCCCCCTTAAATGTTCTAACTGCGGCGGGTCACACACTGCAGTTGCAAATTCCTGTCCTTCTAGAAAGCACATTCTCTCCTTCCTTGAGACTAGGATTTTGGGTAGTTTCAAATTTAGGTTGGATAAATATACGAGCGAGAGGGGTTGGATTTGACTGGGACTTGCAAATGAGTGGATAGAGTTATCAGAGATTATTTCTTGGGTAGCATTGAAAATTGGGTTGGGCAAATGTTTTGTTAGTGGGATGGATTGTAAAGGACCTGCCTAGTATGGGCCAACAGCCCTGCTGAAGTGTTCCTAATTTCTTATGTTCTTAAGTTCTTATGTTCTCTCTAGATCTGCAATTTCACCTGCTTTGAACGGGGATGTTAATGTACAGCAGTATTCCAGTATTTCAGCCTAGAGAGAACAAGTGATTTGAAAAGGGTCAGCACTGGCTTGACATCTCTCGTTATGAACGTTCTCATTATCCATCCTATCATTTTCTTTGCATTTGTGATCGTGGCACTGTTGTGATCCTTGAAAGTGAGATCCTCAGACATTACTACTCCCAGGTCCCTTATTTTGTTTTTCAGCTCTGTTGTAAACAAAGGTTGAAACTCTTAACCTAAACCTGTAAAAATCTTTGTGTAAAAGAGAGAGAGAGAGAGAGAGAGAGAGAGAGAGAGAGAGAGAGAGAGAGAGAGAGAGAGAGAGAGAGAGAGATAAACTATTTCACAGGCTCTATTTAGAGTTACCTTTCATCACTATTATTAACAACATCGCTTAACATAAAAGATGTTGTACAAAAAATTAGGCCACAGAACTGACAACTTTTTTTAATAAAATATGTCTTTAAGTTTGCCTAAGTTTTTTTTTTTAACATATATGTACTAAAACCTTTATTACGAATCTTGAAAACATAAATATAAAAGACAATTATATTTGCATAGTGATATGCATGAGATAAAAGGCATTGGAGATAAATGGTTTAAAATACCGACACCATGGATAAATAAACACAAATGCAGTATAATGCGATCCATTGTTGACAATGTTTCGCTCACACAGTGGGGCGAAACGTTGTCAATTTGTGTTTATTTTTCCACTGATTGCATTGGTTTGTGTTTAGAATGTTTGGTGTACTGACGTTTATCAACTCTCTTACACTTTGTACGTGGTTCCTGAACTTAGACCAAATATTCCTCAGCAAGACTCACGAAATCGTAATGACACGATTGCAAACAAAGCATACCACGGGTGGGGACAGAACCCGCGATCAGAGAGTCACAAACTCCAGACCGACGCTTTAGCCAGGTCCTGCTAGTTGGTCCAGTGGCTAACGCATCGGTCTGGAATTTTGCGATTCTCTGATCGTGGGTTCTAACCCCACCCGTGGTATGGTGTGCTTCTTAGTAAGTGTAAAAGATGGGTACTAGGTGAAAGAAGTCGACAGACGTCCTGGAGATATTATTGTGTGTGTTTTAAGCAAAGACTCTTTGACATCTATTTTACTGGTCACGTCAAATACAGTGAGACAATGAGAGATAAGAATGACTTCAATGAAGGTCCCTTTTTATGACCAGATTATGCATAAATATCTGAAGGCTGTTGCTGACTCTCACATTCAGGCTTCAGAGGGAGCATTTTCATGGAGGAACTCGTAAAAGTGAATAAGCAGCACAAACTCATCTGAAAATACTACTACAAGTTGCGATCCTTGTTAACTCATGGAAAATGTGAGGAATGACGAGCAAGTTGCCTTCTTCAGTACGTGTCTGAAGTGTGTCCTCTACTGCGCTTTTACTCCTGCTACGAAGATCGGACCACTTACAACAATTTTTCATTGTCATTTAGCCGAAATATCTAGCAGTAACTGCTTCAAGGCATCTTGAGTCACATTTTTATTGTCGACTGATGACCTGAACCTGTCCAACTGTTCGGGAAACGCTGTAATTAGGGTACAATATTACTGAGTATTGTAAACAAATCTTCAGATAAGTTTTGTACCTTGTTCTGCGCGACTGATTAATCACGTCAACAGCAACGCTGGTTGTCACTTTAGTATGTACGATCTTTTTGAAAACTGAAGTCTGTGCTAGATAGAGTTTTGATTAATCCGGATGTGAACTGATATTTCTTTGATATTGGAGTAGCACTGTCGATCTAGTAAGAAAGAAGACATAACGTCATATGGATTTCTACAATTGCTCTTCCTCTATCCCTAGCAATTTAAACAATCCTTTAAGCTTAAACTAATTCTTTGACAGTAATTACAGGTTGCTGGCTTGGTGATACATTTCAGCTTGTTGCAGTTTTGCTTGTGGACTGGAACTCATAAATATTTTGAACGTCAGATGAACCTTTCCACACGATGAACGGAGTTTCCTTATATTATACCCTGTTGCCAAAAACTGGAGTAGCTTTATGGCATTTGATGTTGGCAGGTATTCATTCGTTAACATGTCATGCAGTCCGACCTCACCTCCACTGAGATATGAATTATCTCAGCTTTCGAAATTCTGCAGTATTTGTATTATGTTGGCTTCAGTTTTATTTCCGAGACTTTGTGTTACCACGTGGTACATTCTCAATTCATATTTAACTTGAGTATTTTTTTTTTCTTTCCGAGTATGAGAGACGTAGTGACAGGCACACTCCATTTCAGTAATATAGTATTTACGATTTGTTTGGCCATTGATCCCTTAAATTAACTTCTGAGATATGTTTTTCTGTCAGAGAGATAATGTCGGTACAAATTTCTTAAAATAAAATTATCATTGTTTGGAATATACGCAGTCAAATACACAACCAAAACGTGTGTACCGCTGACTTCAGGTGTGTTGTTGTAGGAAGGGTTAGGTAATGGGTTGGGTCGTGGGTAAGGTAAGATCGTGGGTAGAGTAGGGTCGTGGGATGGGTAGGGTCGTTGGATGGGTAGGGTCGTGGGTAGTATCGAGGAGTGACCTGTCACCCTCGACACCAGGCCTCGTGGTGGATCAGGATCTGATCAACCGGGCTGTTAACGCTGGCCGCACGTAAACCGATGTAAGAACTACAACCTCGCTGATCAGGTACTGACTTTGGGTTCCTGTCCAGAGCCTTATTGAAGAGAGCCAGGGGTCTATTGGTAATCCCCCTTATGTATGCTTGGAGGCAGTTGAATGGCCTTGGGCCCCTGACACTGTTTTCTCTTAGTGTACTCGTGAATTGCATCCTCAGTATATCTAGTTTTTTTTTTAGTTTGATGGGAGATAAGGATGCAATGCTAGGAGAGGAAAGGCAGCATCGGACTGTGTTTAGTATAATTATGCAACAACAAATGTACATAAGAACTAAGAATGTTGAAACACTGATTAACGAGTATGTGTAGAAATGTGTTAGTGTGTTAACGCCTCATATTCTTACAGGTGCTGCATTGACCCTATGGGATTATCGCTCCTTTAAAAAGTTATCGTAGTGGTAGTATAGGAACTCGTCAGTATCGTGATCTCTAGTTCACTTGCAAGAACATCGTCTACGTATCTGGATCACTTAACTTTACTCGGGAGGATATCTTTAACGAGTCTAGTCTCACAGAATTCCATATACATGTTGCTGAATGAGGATCTAAGAGGATTTCCCATGACCAAGCTTCGTTTTAGAATATGTATTATCTTCAAATAGGAAATTGCAGTCCATAACACAAACCTTAATAAGTTTAGTAAATATAATCGTGAAGTATAGCATGGGGACGGGAACTCTGGTAAACAATTCTGTAATATCAAAACTCACTAGAGTTCTTGTGATACATTTAATTTGTGGAGCCTCTCTGAATTCGATATAAAAATTTTTAATGTGTGCCTCCGAAATTCTTCTGACCATGGGAGTCAAGAGATTAACTAAACATTTTAGTAGGTTGTATATATCACATGACTTTAATGAATTTTGTTGTCACAGCATTGTCTACTGGAGTCCCCTTCTCTGATTTGCTAATGTATCATTAAGAGGAACTAGAGAATTTTCCTATACCGTACTTATTAAGCTTTGCACTAGGGACCACAATTTTGTATTGGAAGGTAAATACTATGCTCAAGACAAGGCATGACCATGGGAAATCTCTTTAGGTCTTTACTCAGCAACTCGAGTATGGAATTCTATGAGTCTAGATTCCTCAAAAGATATCCTTATGGTTCAGATAGGAAAATGATGTTCTTATTGAATGGCCGGGTACCTCACTGAATTCTTCTTTCAGATAAGATATCAGATCGGGAACAAGATCTCAATTGACATTGTTACTTCAAAGTTTAATTGTGTAAACTCATTAGACATACTGACATTTTTGCAGTTTACCAGTGAGATCAATGTAGTTTTTTACCAGAGCTTAAGATATGTTGCCAAGAATTGGAGTTGATTTTTTTCACAACTAGTTTGACAGGACATATTTCGCCGACCCCGCTGACCTAATAATAGGTCTCGCTGTATGAGCGGGCACATGGCTTTCAGTCAAACCATACATAAAAGGTTTGATTGAAACCAATAGGCCCAGTTTTCTAGATACCTATTATTAGCTCCTTGGGATCGGCACAAATATCCTGTCAAAATGTTAGTAAAAGTACTCCAATGCTTGACAACATCTATAAAGCAACGTTGACCTCATTGACAAATTGCAAAATGTGAACATATCTAATGATGTTGCACTAGTAAGTTTTGACGTCATGGTGTTGCTCACCCGAGTTCCTGTTCCCGATCTGTTATCTTACCTGGATGAAGAATTATAACTTCCACAGGCTACTCTATAAAAAAAACACTGTTATCTAGTTGATTAAGTTGTGTGTAGTTGATTGCAAGTTTGAATTTATAGGGACATGTTATGCTCGAAGGCAGGGAATGGCTATGGGAAGTCCCTTGTCTCCAATATTAACCAACCTGTGTATGGAGTTTTTTGAGACTAAGCTGTTGAAAGATATCCTGCCCCGTGAACCTTAGTGATTCAGATATACTTAGTGATTCAGATATACTTAGTGATTCAGATATATAGATAACATCTTGTATCTTTGGCCGAATGGTATTGATCTTAACACATTTTTACCGAGACTTAACTCTCTTGTCCTTTCTATTAAATTTACCGTTGAGAAAGAAGTTTACTTTTAAACTTTCATTCTTAGATGTTCTGATCCACAGGGTTAATAGAATGTTTAAATTTACAGTACAAAGGAAGGCCACTAATGTTTGCTCATATATGCACTAAAATTCTAACAAATAAAAAGGAGACTCTCGCTATACTAGTGAGAGCTTACCAAGTGTGCAGACCACAGTTTCTTAATGGAGAAATTAGAAAAATCCTTGATATTACTACAAACCTACATTACCCTAAGAAATCTATAGAAACGGCTTTACTGGTAGCTAGGAGAACTTATATTAGGATTGAACCTAGGATAACACCTAAGATCAACAGTGTGCTGGTTCTTCCATTCAATGAGAAATTTGTCTGTCCTGCCGAATGTCGTAAAAGGATTCAATATAGAAGTACGTTTTAAGAATTCACAGATGGTTAAAAGCATTTTGACCTATAATTGCCCTCAACACTGTGTTAGCTGTGTTTAGAGGATTGGGTATAATGGCTGCAACTTATCTTATGTGGGACAGACTGGCAAATCTCTAGATCTAAGTGTCATAGTTCTGCACAGAGGAAGTAGGGCCTGTTTTCCTGCTTTCTTATGTAGGACCAGCGTCTGCTCAAGAGTTGGGTGGGACGGATAAGAAGTTGACGTCTCCCTCTGTATAAACTATAGATGTCTCCCTTGTGTTTTAAATGAGTCGGCCATTGACTTTTTCTTAATAATACACAATTTTTCTTAGACAGTTACTAGATACATTCATATTCAGAAATGAAAGTTTTTTATATTGTATCGAAGTCTTTAATTTGTTTTTTCCTAAGTGTCATGCCAGTAATGTTATGTTCGCTTGGTCGTTACTACAGTATCAGTGCTGTGCGATAGTTGCTTTATGATGCTTTAATACTCTGATTTATCTTTCTGGTATTTGGCACTGGTCTGCCTGGTGCAGTTGGTCTGCCTGGTGCAGTTGGTCTGCCTGGTGCAGTTGGTCTGCCTGGTGCAGTTGGTCTGCCTGGTGCAGTTGGTCTGCCTGGTGCAGTTGGTCTGCCTGGTGCAGTTGGTCTGCCTGGTGCAGTTGGTCTGCCTGGTGCAGTTGGTCTGCCTGGTGCAGTTGGTCTGCCTGGTGTCTCCTACTTCACTTCAGCTACAACGTTCCTCTGAAGTAATCTGCCTGCACTTACTGCTCATTCCTGCAAGCTCCTGATGATGTGTCGCAATTACTGCATACTTTCATCTCTCTCTCTCTCTCTCTCTCTCTCTATATATATATATATATATATATATATATATATATATATATATATATATATATATTCAATAATAACACTGCGACTAGCCAAGGACTCGAACCCTTGTCGTTTTGGCCCGCCTCATGGTGAGCGAAAATCACCTGACGCTCTAACCCTCAGGACCACCAAATCCTACAAGATTGGACCACCAAGCAGAGCTAGGTGTTTAACCTTCATCCTAGGACATACGGTGGTGTGGGTGCCTCTGAGCTAATTTCATTCTACTCCTCGTTTGGTGTACTGGCCTCCACAAGCAGTTGGTGGAGAAATATCACCCTAACAAAGCTGTTGCAAGCCGCGTCTGCATGGTCCAGTGACTCTCAAGCTGGTCCTAGTACCAGTAAAAGACAAAGAAGGGAAGTAACCCCAGATAGGGTTTTGATACCTGAAGTCCTTATGGAGGGAAATTTCCCTTCCAAACAATACCTTCTCCTCCCTCTTCCCTCCTCGCCGTCTTCCATACGCTAACAAGTCTCTTCAGTAAAGGTAAAAGTCATTTAAATGTTCATTTATTCATTAATATTAGTCATATGCATTTTATAGAGAACTATAGTTTTATAGTTATTCTCTTTAAAATTATTTTTTGTTAATATTTTTGGGTGTCTAGAACAGATTAATTGGATTTACATTATTTCTCATGGGAAATATCACTTTGGTTTTCGGCTAATTCGGATTTCGACCGACCTTCTGGAAATACCCATTACTGAAAACAAATATGATCCTAAGGAAAAAGTAGATTTTTTTCCTCCAGTGCTGAACAATCTTTTATCTCAAGTAAAGACAAGTGTGAACTCAGATATTTAACGAGTAGTTTTGCCCAAGATGAAATAATTTTTATGTTTTCTCTCCATCACTCTGGTAGATTTTCTTCTTTAAGGCAATAACAACATCATCATATGTTTGACTGTTTCTGGTTGTAAGTCTGTGATAAGATGAATCCAGCAGGTTTGTTGCTGAATGCTGTTTTTTGAGATTTGGAAAATGATCCCGAGGCAGATGTCTGCGACGCGCTGTTTTTGGGAATGCTGGCTATATTATTTTTTATTTTTTTTTTATTATCACACTGGCCGATTCCCACCAAGGCAGGGTGGCCCGAAAAAGAAAAACTTTCACCATCATTCACTCCATCACTGTCTTGCCAGAAGGGTGCTTTACACTACAGTTTTTAAACTGCAACATTAACACCCCTCCTTCAGAGTGCAGGCACTGTACTTCCCATCTCCAGGACTCAAGTCCGCCCTGCCGGTTTCCCTGAATCCCTTCATAAATGTTACTTTGCTCACACTCCAACAGCACGTCAAGTATTAAAAACCATTTGTCTCCATTCACTCCTATCAAACACGCTCACGCATGCCTGCTGGAAGTCCAAGCCCCTCGCACACAAAACCTCCTTTACCCCCTCCCTCCAACCCTTCCTAGGCCGACCCCTACCCCGCCTTCCTTCCACTACAGACTGATACACTCTTGAAGTCATTCTGTTTCGCTCCATTCTCTCTACATGTCCGAACCACCTCAACAACCCTTCCTCAGCCCTCTGGACAACAGTTTTGGTAATCCCGCACCTCCTCCTAACTTCCAAACTACGAATTCTCTGCATTATATTCACACCACACATTGGCCTCAGACATGACATCTCCACTGCCTCCAGCCTTCTCCTCGCTGCAACATTCATCACCCATGCTTCACACCCATATAAGAGCGTTGGTAAAACTATACTCTCATACATTCCCCTCTTTGCCTCCAAGGACAAGGTTCTTTGTCTCCACAGACTCCTAAGTGCACCACTCACTCTTTTTCCCTCATCAATTCTATGATTCACCTCATCTTTCATAGACCCATCCGCTGACACGTCCACTCCCAAATATCTGAATACGTTCACCTCCTCCATACTCTCTCCCTCCAATCTGATATTCAATCTTTCATCACCTAATCTTTTTGTTATCCTCATAACCTTACTCTTTCCTGTATTCACCTTTAATTTTCTTCTTTTGCACACCCTACCAAATTCATCCACCAATCTCTGCAGCTTCTCTTCAGAATCTCCCAAGAGCACAGTGTCATCAGCAAAGAGCAGCTGTGACAACTCCCACTTTGTGTGTGATCTTTATCTTTTAACTCCACGCCTCTTGCCAAGACCCTCGCATTTACTTCTCTTACAACCCCATCTATAAATATATTAAACAACCACGGTGACATCACACATCCTTGTCTAAGGCCTACTTTTACTGGGAAAAAATTTCCCTCTTTCCTACATACTCTAACTTGAGCCTCACTATCCTCGTAAAAACTCTTCACTGCTTTCAGTAACCTACCTCCTACACCATACACTTGCAACATCTGCCACATTGCCCCCCTATCCACCCTGTCATACGCCTTTTCCAAATCCATAAATGCCACAAAGACCTCTTTAGCCTTATCTAAATACTGTTCACTTATATGTTTCACTGTAAACACCTGGTCCACACACCCCCTACCTTTCCTAAAGCCTCCTTGTTCATCTGCTATCCTATTCTCCGTCTTACTCTTAATTCTTTCAATTATAACTCTACCATACACTTTACCAGGTACACTCAACAGACTTATCCCCCTATAATTTTTGCACTCTCTTTTATCCCCTTTGCCTTTATACAAAGGAACTATGCATGCTCTCTGCCAATCCCTAGGTACCTTACCCTCTTCCATACATTTATTAAATAATTGCACCAACCACTCCAAAACTATATCCCCACCTGCTTTTAACATTTCTATCTTTATCCCATCAATCCCGGCTGCCTTACCCCCTTTCATTTTACCTACTGCCTCACGAACTTCCCCCACACTCACAACTGGCTCTTCCTCACTCCTACAAGATGTTATTCCTCCTTGCCCTATACACGAAATCACAGCTTCCCTATCTTCATCAACATTTAACAATTCCTCAAAATATTCCCTCCATCTTCCCAATACCTCTAACTCTCCATTTAATAACTCTCCTCTCCTATTTTTAACTGACAAATCCATTTGTTCTCTAGGCTTTCTTAACTTGTTAATCTCACTCCAAAACTTTTTCTTATTTTCAACAAAATTTGTTGATAACATCTCACCCACTCTCTCATTTGCTCTCTTTTTACATTGCTTCACCACTCTCTTAACCTCTCTCTTTTTCTCCATATACTCTTCCCTCCTTGCATCACTTCTACTTTGTAAAAACTTCTCATATGCTAACTTTTTCTCCCTTACTACTCTCTTTACATCATCATTCCACCAATCGCTCCTCTTCCCTCCTGCACCCACTTTCCTGTAACCACAAACTTCTGCTGAACACTCTAACACTACATTTTTAAACCTACCCCATACCTCTTCGACCCCATTGCCTATGCTCTCATTAGCCCATCTATCCTCCAATAGCTGTTTATATCTTACCCTAACTGCCTCCTCTTTTAGTTTATAAACCTTCACCTCTCTCTTCCCTGATGCTTCTATTCTCCTTGTATCCCATCTACCTTTTACTCTCAGTGTAGCTACAACTAGAAAGTGATCTGATATATCTGTGGCCCCTCTATAAACATGTACATCCTGAAGTCTACTCAACAGTCTTTTATCTACCAATACATAATCCAACAAACTACTGTCATTTCGCCCTACATCATATCTACATAATATATTATATCTACATAATATATTATACCTTCATGTTCTTCAGTCTTGTTACATCGTCTTGATTCATCACACTCGATGCTTCCTGATGCTGCTAACAAACCAGCTGCGCTCTTTGAGTTCTTGAACTGCTGATTTCTCTCTTGAGTTTCTTTCAGTTCGCTCTCAATACTGTCAAAGTTTTCTGTACCTGACTCATCTGTTGCACTGATAGTGATTGTTTTCATCGAGGATAGTGAAGCTATTCTTATATCATGATGTTCTCAGTGGTGTAACTTATGCTTCAGAATCTTGGAGCTCTAGAAGCTCATGTTAATGAAATGTTTAAGATATTGTCCTCCTCGAAACATTATTTCTAAAACCAGACAATTTTGTGATTTTTTTTGACAAGATTATAATAACTTCCATCAAATGTTAGTAGGTGTGTGTGTTCAGTAGCAATACACTGAAATGACTTTCATGTTTACACAGATGAGATGTAACAAAGTGTTATACCAGTGGCTAGGCACACTTTGAATGAGCTATAGTTTGGAAATTTAGGTTGTTCTTAAAGAGCCTCTAGTTTACTGCAGGCTGGAGATGAGTGGCTGAAATAGCTGACAGTGACAACCAGTTAAAATGTTGATAGAAAACTCTTATACGTCTTATCCCTTCATGGGCACTGTAGTACGTGCTCTTAAAAACTATGTATGGGGTCTGCCTTCACTACATCTTTGTCAAGGTCATTCCACTTCTTGACTAATATGAGGCTGAGGAAGTACATCCTGACAACCCTCTAACTTATTTGGGATTTAATCTTTCAATTATTCCCCCTGTATACCTGTTTCCTGCCTCTCAGCCTTTCCTTATCTACTCTATCGGTTCTTTTGAGTGTTATGTATGCTGTTTTCTTGTCTCCCCTTGTTCAACTTTCCTTTAATCTCAGCAGGTTCAGGTTCTTTAGCCTCTCATTGTTCAAAACCATTAACTCTGGGATCAGTCTCATTATATAACTCTGCACTTTCTCCATTTTCTTGCTATGATTTATCTACATACTAAAAGATAGGCCTGTACAGTGCATTTGCTGGGGTTGAATTCAGGTTCCCGATTATCTTACCAATCTCGCAGTTTGTCCTTATTCATTTGTAGGTCCTTCCTTTTTCTGGCTTTTATTCTCCTCTTTAGTTTTTCATCAGCAAGCAGACATACATTTGACTCAGTTGTTTCTGGTATGTGATTCACATGAATAAGAAACAACTGGTTATACTTCAGATTCTTGCAGAACTCTGCTTCGTCACACATCCCCATTTTTACATTTTTTCAAGGACTAGCACTTTTTGTTTCCTTCCGTTAAGGTGCTCTTTGATCCACTGGAGTACATTGCCTGCACCAAAAGTTTAGTCATTAGTCGCTTGTGAGGGGCAATATAAAAACTACCCATCCTTCTCTCTACCTTCCTTACTTCACTTTACTATAGATGTCAAGTTATTAAGATCAAATTTGCCGTCTCTAAACCCATGCTGATTATTGTTCATGAAATCACTTCTTACAGTACTCCACTACTCTCTTGAATATCTTCACCATTTTCTTACGTGATATTAATGCCAGTCATACTGGCCTTTGTAGATGAATGGTTCAGAGAATCGACAAGTTGATAAATTAGACACATGTGCAACAGTTGGGTATCTTTGATGAGGAAACGTTTCGCCACACAGTGGCTTCTTCAGTCCATACAAAGAAGAATAGTGAAAAACAGGAGTAGTTTTAGGTAATCAGTCCCTCAGCCTTGAGTCTATGTAATTAGTCCATCAGTCTTGACAAAAATACAACATACATGCGAAGTGGCATATATGCTGTAGACAGGTGAGGTGTAGCAGTCGTCGGAGGTGTCACATTTGACAAATCCAACTGTGGAAGTAGGTCGTGCCTAAAGGTTAGGCAAGTGAAGATCAATGGATTGATTACATCGACTCACGGCTGAGGGACTGATTACCTCAAACTCCTGTTTTTCACCTTTCTTTTTTGTATGGACTGATGAAGCCATTGTGTGGCGAACGTTTCCTCAACACCAAAGTGTTGCACATGTGTCTACTAGCCTTTATTTAAATACTGCCTCTCTGTCTCTAACTACTGGAACTGCCTTAGCTCTTTTCCAGATCTATGGCAATTGTAGAGCGACCATTGACTTGAAGATTGTAGGTAGTGGTTCAGACAGCGCTTCTGCTCTCTCTCAGAATCCACGGTGACACCTTCTCGGGTCTCATTGCCTTTGATGGATGCAGCTTACTGTAAACCTTTTCTTTTTTTATTTTTTACGTATTTCGCAGTTGAGTATGTTTTCCAGTCTTCGCTGGAAAACATACTCAAAGGTGAAAGTGAAAGGTACTGTAAGTGAAAACCTGCGAAGGTATTGCAGGTTTTCACTTACAGTACCTCTTTAAATAGTTTGTTCAACATTTTATAGTCTTCTTAGTCATTACTTTTCCTTCCTTCTTGAGTTGAACCTCCTGGTCTTTTACTGCAGTTTTTCTTCTGTCGTGGCTGTAATGTAGTTTTGGCTCGGTTTTGAATTTTGCTGCTAGGTCACTCAAACTGCTGCTCAACTTCTCTTCTTACCCTTGCATATTTCTTGTAAATGAAATCACCATTGATTGAAAACTTCACGTTTGTTGTATAAGCTCTTCCTGCTTCCACTAAAGTGTCAAGCATTGCTATGTTGTTCTTTTCATAGGCCTATCTTTGTTTCCTCATGCTTGGTGGTGGGCTGTAAATCACTGCTACCATTACTTTGGGTCACCTAGCCTTGATTGTGCCATGTTATGTAAGTTAATTGTCCATTTCTATTTGTTCTCGTGCTCTCAAAATTCCACTAATTTCTAACAAGCATAGTCGTTCCTCTCCCATCCCTGTTTCCTTATTACCTGGAATTCTGAATTCTGCTCGGAGTAAGGAATCAGTTGATTTCAGACAGTTTTGTCTCTGTGTTAGTTCTGTCTGCGGTTACCTGTACTATCCATTCCACGGATTCATCAGCTTTTTCGATAATCTATCTGCATTTGTATTCCACTTTCTCAACTTCATTTCCATTACCATGCTCTGTTGTTGTGGCCTAATCATGGTGTTTGCTGAGCATCTGCCCAGAGTGGGCAGGTGCTCGGTAAACAGTAGTGCTGGGGCTGGTATAATAATCCGTACAGGAAAGGATTTTGAATGGGTGTTGTAAGTAGAAGGGAGGGAGGGTAGTGGGTGTGATGATAAGGCAGAATGTGTTGGGAAAGTGTTACTGTAAGAAAACCTAGGGTAAATCTGGAGAAAGGCCAACTATGAAAGGAGCAGCGGGTGGATCTAGAAGAGTTAGGTGAGGCAGGCTGAATGCTCTCTCCTCTTGCCCCTCTCTTCCTCTTTACGTTTACATAGTCCATCAAGGGTTCTCTTTACACCTCTCTCCTTTCCTCTCTGCTATATAAGATAATATTGTCTGTCTGTCTCGCTTTCACTCTCAGTATCCTGCTGCCCTTTATATTTGTCCAGAAGTCTAGCATGGATGGACATTGTGTATCGATGGAGTACTTCCCAATCCTCTGAAAATTCTTTATCTGCTCAACCTCCTATACAGACAATAAAATATATAATATAACGTTTTTCCTCCTCCGATCTCATTCTTTCTGATATCTCATTAGCCTCCTGTCTTCATAGATCACCAGCAAGCTGTTTCTTTGCTCCTGCCATGGCATTCCTTTCAGATTGCTATATCTTCATCGTTTCCCTTCCTGTTATGTTAATCATCGTTTTCGTTACTTAATCACCGTCTTCTGAGAGCATCTTTGCTAGTGATTTTCTTTAACTATCCATTCGACATCTCTCCGCTACTGTTTAATTCATTGTTCCTGCCACATCTTTCCAATCTTTTACTTTTTCATGGTTTCTGTCAGCTTTTTCACTTCCTCTTTCAGTTTTGCAACCCTTGTTCCAACACCTCTTTCCTCTCCTTAGTACACATTCTTCTAGCTTCTCCTTTAATCCCGGTGTATTCATTTCTAATTTCTCATCCAGTTTGTTCATTAGACAATTATCAACATATCTAAATACTGGAGCTCACCTCCTGCACTCTCCTCTCATCATCATCTTTTGGTTCTCAGATTTACCAGTTTTGAAATAAGAGCCAGTAGGCTATATTGTGCTCTTGTGTGTGTGTGTGTGTGTGTGTGTGTGTGTGTGTGTGTGTGTGTGTGTGTGTGTGTGTTTGTGTGTGTTTGTGTGTGTTTGTGTGTGTGTGTTTGTGTGTGTTTGTGTGTGTGTGTGTGTGTGTGTGTGTGTGTGTGTGTGTTTGTGTGTGTTTGTGTGTGTTTGTGTGTGTGTGTTTGTGTGTGTTTGCGTGTGTGTGTGTGTGTGTGTGTGTGTGTGTGTGTGTGTGTGTGTGTGTGTGTGTGTGTGTGTGTGTGTGTTTGTGTGTGTGTGTGTGTGTGTGTGTGTGTGTGTGTGTGTGTGTTTGTGTGTGTGCGTGTTTGTGTGTGTTTTGTGTGTGTGTGTGTGTGTGTGTGTGTGTGTGTGTGTGTGTGTGTGTGTGTGTGTGTGTGTGTGTGTGTGTGTGTGTATGTCTGTGTGTGTGTGTGTGTGTGTGTGTGTGTGTGTGTGTGTGTGTGTGTGTGTGTGTTTTATGTGTGTGTGTGTGTTTGTTTTTTGTGTGTTTTTGTTGTGTGTGTGTGTGTGTGTGTGTGTGTGTGTTTGTTGTATGTGTGTGTGTGTGTGTGTATGTTGTGTGTATGTGTGTTTGTTTGAGGTGGCGTTAGGAATTCTTTTTTATCAGTAAGAGTTGAGTTCTTTCATCTGGGATTTGAACATTATGTGGTAGACAACATTGTGTAGGGATATTTGGAGGCTGAATCTGGTTTCCTTCAACCCTCAAAAATACTGAAATTTGGAGTGAAACTATCAGAACTAATGCTATATTTTTTTCTTTTGCTCTTTTTTCTATTTTTCTGCACATGTGATTGTGGTCCCATTCTGGATACTAGCATTGTGGTCTCTTCTTTTTTGTGTGTTGATCTGTGGTTGATCTTTATCGTCCATATCTGTTTCTTCCTTGATTCTGAATGATGATTTGTTGTGTGTTTACGAATCTGTTTGTTCTGTCGTGATGAATGATTCGGTTTTGTGTGTTTACAAATATTTTTTTTGTCTGGTTAATGCTTTCAGCAAGTTATTTCTGAAGTCGTTTTAATAAAAAAAAAACCAGAATGCGTTTTTAAATATATTTATACTTTAAATAAACGCTTACTACTAACTTTTGTGGATAACTTACTGACTGGTTTGTCATTATTCTTTGCAACTGAAGAAATCTAAAACATCTTTTAAGGAATGAAAATTTCCATTTTCCTTTGATAAAGTTGTCTTATGCTGTGAAGACAAAGTTATTGAAGTTTGAATATTTTTTCACGTTGTAAATGTACCATAAATTATATCCAAAACAGGAAGTGTTGAGTTAAAATCTTTCGTTCAAATCTTTCGTTCGTATATGATTTGTTACCGCACATAATAAAACGTATTTTCAGCCTTATTATCATTTTCGTGTGAGATATAATGAAAAACTATTGTCGATATATCATATTTTTAAGAGAAAATTAAGTTCAAAACATTTTTCTCTCAGGAAACGAACTAATTTATAGTTTGTCCTAAGAACATGAAAATGGCCAATTTCTTTGGGAGTCTTAGCTATTACAATATTTGGCCATACTAACTCTTACAATAGTTGGCAATACTAACTCTTGCAATACTTGACAAGGAAATCTCTTTGGGAATCTTTGATCTTACAATACATGGCAAGTATACGTTTTCTGCTTATATTCTTCTCTTCTAATTTAATGGAAGTTATAGTAACCATCTACAATATACACACAGTTGCTATGTATACTTTTGTGATTATCTCATGTCTTTGCTAGACATTTCTTAAGTATGAGACACCCAAGTCAAGCTACAGCTCCGGCGTTTCCCACCATCCTTAATGTAATATTCCAGGCAATAAATCACCACGACCTCTTCCAGTAACTTACACAAAACACTTCCATTCATCTATAACCTCCTCTGTGATCCCCTGAACAACATACCACCCCCCCACCCTCAGGTCTAACACCCTGGAGAGTGTGTATTCTGTGGAGGGGGCGGTGGGTGGGCCTCTACGTCCACCCACAGGGTTCTCAGACTCCCGTGAGTTTTCTGAGGCTGAGTGTGACCGTGATCCTCGAGACGTTATCCTTCGAGGACAGAAGGGCAGAGGACAACAACCAAGGTACGACTGACTTCTAATTTCAGATGATTAGCAAAGAATTTTTTTTTTTAGCTATTGCAAGTACATAGCTGTAAATCTTTTTTACGTTAGATGTAAAAAAAAAAGAGTAGCACCTGAATGTTAGATTTAAAGACACACGAACGCATCATTATCAAGGACAACTCCACTGAGTTGTCCTTGATAATGATGCGTCCTTGTCCTTACCACAAACAGCAAACTCCAGTTGTTAAACCTGCGCAGCATACATAAATAAATAGTTCATAGGAGAAAGAAACTGATGACGAGGTTTCTGTCCGACTTGGACCATTAACTGTGTAACCAGTTCATGGTCCAAGTCGGACAGAAACGTCACTTTCAGTTTCCTTCTCGTATGTGCGGGTTATTTGTGTATTGTTCCAGTCACGGTATTGTTCCAGTCACGGTATTGTTCCAGTCACGGTATTGTTCCAGTCACGGTATTGTTCCAGTCACAGTATTGTTCCAGTCACGGTATTGTTCCAGTCACGGTATTGTTCCAGTCACGGTATTGTTCCAGTCACAGTATTGTTCCAGTCACAGTATTGTTCCAGTCACAGTATTGTTCCAGTCACAGTATTGTTCCAGTCACAGTATTGTTCCAGTCACAGTAAAGGGTCTCTTATTACTAGTGATTGATAATGTTCATTTGTATATTAGTATATACATATACAGTTACATAGATTATCATACACAGCAGTATATGTGTGGAGAACCTGGGATAACCCAAGAAAGTCAGATAAAGTGACTTACATCTTCCACAGTGTTGTTGACAGTATCTTCCACAGTATTGTTGTTTAGTATAATAATAATAATAATAATAATAATAATAATAATAATAATAATAATAATAATAATAATAATAATAATAATAATAATAATAATATCTTTATTTCTACATGTTCATGATACAACTTATACAGACCATAGCTGACATCAGTGACATTCCACGTAGAAATCTCCTTGTTATGCTGTACATTTCAGGCAAATTAGGTTAATTTTTCCCCGGGATGAGACCCACACCAGTCGACTAACACCCAGGTACCTAATTGCTGGTAGGTGATCAGGGACAGTAGGTGTCTTAAGGAAGATGCCCCAGTGTTTCCACCCGCACCGGGAATCGAACCACGGACCTCACTGTGTGAGCTGAGTGCACTAGCAATCAAGCTGGATATTACCTTTAGTAGCATTGTTTAACATCTCTTAGAGTGTTCTTAATGGAGATGTCAGCAAGGGACAAAACAAAAGTCGCTAAAAATAAAAGTCGGCTGTGCTGCACCTGGGAAGGGACATCACAAGCTCGTGCAGGTCAGCTGTAAGACTGACAGTGATTATATACACAGGTCTCTGATAATGTGAAAAATCGCGAAAGCGCTTGAAATTTCAATAGATTTTTTAAGTGGTTGATTTGCATACTGTGGTATCACCCGTTTACTGTGATCTTTTCCTCCCAAAGATATACATGTGAATACTATCGTGAAGATCATTTACAATTCACCAAAGTCAAATATTGATAAGCCAATCTCGTCGTGTTTTCGAGAATGTATGAATGTTGAAGGAGCTACACGTGTTAAAGCAGAGATCAAGATACTGAGAGATGTGACAATCATCTCGCCATGAGACCTACGGTGAGATCCGCCTAAATAATTATGTTATAATTTCACGCGCTTGAAAGCAGAAATATTATGGTTTGGAAAAAGCTGGATTCTGTAGGCCATTTATTAATAAGAGAGAAGTGATAAATGGCTTTGAAGGCCGACAAGTTGAAGGATTGAGACATGCAACATATGGGAACCTTTACTGAAGAAACACATCGACTCCAGGCTGAGGGACTGATTACCTCAAACTACTCCTCTCCTTATACCTTCCTGTTTTGTATAGGACTGATGAAGCCACTGTGAGGCTTCCCATATATTGCACAAGTGTCTCAATTCTTCAGGGGAGAGAAGTAGAGGAATAAGAGGAGTTACATTTGTATATCATTCAGCTAAATTAACTTGGTTTTCAGTCTGATGAAAATCTAAACTGAAATGCTGTTCAACTGTATGAGATATCAGGAAACGAAATTTTTTTTTTTTTTATACTTTGCTAAGATGACCGACCGTGGTATGAAACTCAGTTTTACAGCCAGAGGAAAACAGTCACATCAAC
>NC_091310.1:2172182-2184682 GCF_038502225.1 Cherax quadricarinatus | reverse complement strand
TTTCTAATTTCTTGACGTGCTTGACCAGGTGTGGATTCCAAACTGGTGCTGCATACTCCAGTATGGGCCTGACGTATAT
Source organism: Cherax quadricarinatus (assembly GCF_038502225.1). Classification (NCBI taxonomy): domain Eukaryota; kingdom Metazoa; phylum Arthropoda; class Malacostraca; order Decapoda; family Parastacidae; genus Cherax; species Cherax quadricarinatus. The sequence continues at coordinate 2,184,603 of NC_091310.1, read as the reverse complement.
GAGTACAGAGTCTTGAACGATTTTTTACTTAGGTATCGGAACACCATTTTTAGGTTTGCCAGATGCCCTTATGCCGCAGCAATTATCTGATGTCCGCCTCAGGAGATGTGCTCGGTGTTATACTCACCTCAAGATCTTTTTCCTTGAGTGAGGTTTACAGTCTTGGGCCACCTAGCCTATACTCTGTCTGCGGTTTTCTTTGCCCTTCCCCGACCTTCATGGCTTTGCATTTGGCCGGGTTAAATTCAAGGAGCCAGCTGCTTGACCAGGCTCGTAGCGTGTCCAGGTCTCTTTGTAGTCTGCCTGCTCCTCGACCGATTTAATTCTCCTCATTAACTTCACATCATCTGCAAACAAGGACACTTCTGAGTCTATCCCTTCCGTTATGTCATTTTCATATACCAATAACAGAACAGGTTCTATGACTGACCCTGTGTGTTTGTGTATACTCAACTAATTGCACTCACATAATTGTGGTTGCAGGGGTCGAGCAATAGCTCCTTGTCCCGCTCCTTCACTGGTCGCCACTAGGTCCACTGTACCCCTGCTCCACGAGCTTTATCATACCTCTTCTTGAAGCTATGTATGGTTCCTGCCTCCACTACCTCGCTTTCCAGACTATTCCTTTTCGTGACTATTGAGTAACTGAAGAAATACTTCCATACATCCCTGTGGATCATCTGAGTCTTCAACTTCCAATTGTGACCCCTTGTTGCTGTCTCTCATCTCTGGAACATCTCGTCTCTGCCCACTACGTCGATTTCTCTCAGTATTTTATATGTCGTTATCATATCCCCCCCTAATTCTCCTGTCCTCTAATGTCGTCAGGTCGATTTCTCTTAACCTCTCCTCTTAGGGCATGTTCCTTAGCTCCGGGACTAATCTCGTTGCAAACCTTTGCACTTTCTCTAGTTTCCTGGCGTGCTTGGCCACGTGTGGGTTCCAAACTGGAGCTGCATACTCGAATTTGGGCTTAACGTACAGGGTGTACAGGGTCAAGAACGACTCCTTACTGAGATGTTGGAATGCTGTTCTTAGGCTCCCTAGGCGTCCATATGCTGCAGGAGATATCTGGTTGTGCGTCTCAGGAGATGTGCTCGGTATTATACACACTCAGAGATCTCTTTCCTTGAGTGAGGTTTGTAGTCTTTGACCCCCTGGATTGTACTCTGTCCCCGGTCTTCTTTGCCCTTCCCCGATCTTCATGACTTTGTACTTGATGGGGTCTCAAAAGCCTTCTTGCAGTCCAAGAAAATGCAATCTACCCACCCCTCTGTCTTTTTTGCCTTACTGTTGTCATCTTCTCATAGAACTCTAGTAGGCTCGTGACACAGGATTTACCGTCTCTGAATCTGTGCTGGTTGTCGTTTACAAGGTCATTCCTTTCTAGGTGGTATACCATTCTTCTCCTGATAATCTTCTCCATGACTTTGCATAATATACATGTCAGTGACACTGGTCTGTAGTTAATGCTCCATGTCTGTCTCCTTTTTAAAAAAAAACTGGGCCTACATTTGCTGTCTTCCATACCTCGGGTAGTCGCCCTGTTTCAGTAGATGTGTTAAAGATTGTTGTTAGTGGAACACAGAGCCCCTCTACTTCCTCTCTCAGGACCCATGGAGAGATGGTATTCGGCCACATCGTTTTTGAGATATCTAGTTCGCTTAGCAGCCTCTTCACGTCTTCCTCGGTTGTGTGTATCGTGTCCACCACTTGTTGGTGTATCCCACCTCTCCGTCTTTCCGGAGATCTTTCTGTCTCCATCGTGAATACTTCTTTGAATCTTATGTTGAGCTCCTCACGTACTTCAAGGTCGTTTCTTGTAAACTCCCCTCCTTCCTTCCTCAGCCTGATTACCTGGCCTTTGACTGTTGTTTTCTTCCGGATGTGACTGAACAACAGTTTCGGGTCAGACTCGGCTTTCGTTGCTATGTCATCTTAGTATTGTGAGTGGGCCTCCTTCCTTACCTGTGCATATTCATTTCATGATCTTCGACTACTCTTCTTATTCTCCTGGGTCCTTTGCCTCGTATACTTCTTCCATTCTCTAGCGCACTTAGTTTTAGCCTCTCTAACCTCTGGGTGAGCCAAGGGCTTGTTCTGACCTCATTATGTCTGTTACCCTTGAGTACAAACCTCTCCTCCGCTTCCTTGCATATTGCTGTCACATATTCCACCATCTCATTTACTGTTTTCCCTGCCAGTTCTCTGTCCCACTGGACCTCGCACAGGAAATTCCTTATAACTGTAAAATCCACTCTCTTGTAATCTGGCTTCATTATTCCTGCCCTTCCTGCCTCCCTCTTCTCTTGTAACTCTACTATGTATTCGAAGCTTAGAACCACGTAATCACTAGCTCCGAGGGGCCCTTCATATGTAATGTATCTGCACTGCTCAGGGTGTACTCTAGGTCCAGTCTTGCTGGTTCAAATTCTCTCCTCTTTCTGGTAGTATCGCTAACGTGTTGATGCACGTGGTTTTCCATTACCACCACCAACATCTTAACCCTGCTCATTTCTGGGCCTCCATGAGGCTCCAGGTTTTCGAAGTCGATTTCTTTGTGATTGAAGTCACCAACGAATAGTAGCTTAGCTCTGCGTACATGAGCCCTTCTGGCCACTTCAGCCAGTGTGTCACCCATTTCTCTTTTACCTTCGTCATATCCTTGTCTTGCTATTCTGTCCTGCTATTCAGTGGTGCATTATACATCGCTGCAATCACCACCTTGGGACTTCCAGTCTGAGGTGTTCCTATTATGTAGTCCCTTGCTTCTCCTTCGTCTTCCTTTCTCCATTTCCTCAAAATCCCTTTGGTTTTTGATGAGCAGTGCCACTCCTCCATTCCCCCTCTTTCTGTTCCGTCTGTCTTTATCTGTTGTTAGGTAAGACACATATGCAACAGTTAGGTATCTTTATTATGAAACGTTTCGCCTACACAGTAGGCTTCTTCAGTCGAGTACAGAAAAGTTGATAGAAGCAGAAGATACTTGAAGACGATGTAATCAGTCCATCACCCTTAAAGTTTTGAGGTGGTCAGTCCCTCAGTCTGGAGAAGAGCATTGTTCCATAGTATGAAACAATATGGAGATGAAGTGACAGGATGGAGCTTTATATAGCGCCAAGAGGCGAGACGTAGGTCACTAGAAGAGGTAAGAACTCAGATGTTGAGAGGTCAGGTCCCTCTCAAATCCAGCCGCTCTCACTAGTGGAAGTTGTCGAAGTTGATTGCATGTCTGTACCAAGATACCCTTGTGTTGCAGTGTCTGACAGATTGAACATTAAAATGGTATAAAATACCGACAGGTTGTTAGGTAAGACACATATGCAACAGTTAGGTATCTTTATTATGAAACGTTTCGCCTACACAGTAGGCTTCTTCAGTCGAGTACAGAAAAGTTGATAGAAGCAGAAGATACTTGAAGACGATGTAATCAGTCCATCACCCTTAAAGTTTTGAGGTGGTCAGTCCCTCAGTCTGGAGAAGAGCATTGTTCCATAGTATGAAACAATATGGAGATGAAGTGACAGGATGGAGCTTTATATAGCGCCAAGAGGTGAGACGTAGGTCACTAGAAGAGGTAAGAACTCAGATGTTGAGAGGTCAGGTCCCTCTCAAATCCAGCCGTTCTCACTAGTGGAAGTTGTCGAAGTTGATTGCAGGTCTGTACCAAGATACCCTTGTGTTGCAGTGTCTGACAGAATGAACATTAAAATGGTATAAAATACCGACAGGTTGTTAGGTAAGACACATATGCAACAGTTAGGTATCTTTATTATGAAACGTTTCGCCTACACAGTAGGCTTCTTCAGTCAAGTACAAAAGCCTACTGTGTAGGCGAAACGTTTCATAATAAAGATACCTAACTGTTGCATATGTGTCTTACCTAACAACCTGTCGGTATTTTATACCATTTTAATGTCTTTATCTGGATCTCATATCCAGCTGGAAAGATGGTATTTATCATTCCTGAGAGCTTGGTTTCTGTGATGACTATGATGTCTGGTGATGCGTCTGTGATTCTTTCGTGCCTCTCCTCCCACTTATTCATTATACCATCAGCGTTGGTGTACCATACCTTCAGTTTCCTCTTGAACGCATATTCGGGGGTGTTTGTGGGGGTCCTGGCTGAGTGCTATGGGATTCTATTGCGTATTGTGGGGTGGGGGTTGTGTGGGATGTATGTTTGGCTGCAGGGTTCTGAGGGTGGTTCAGTGGATGTTTGCCCACTATGCTCTACTCAGCTCTGGTTGTTCTTCACTGACTCTGGCCTTTTCTCTCTCTTTTGCCCCTTTTGTCTCTGTGTCCTCTCTCACAACTGTTAGGTCTAGGTCGAGGTTTAGGAACATCCTCCTGTATGTTTTTGATTCCTTTAGCCGTGGTTTTTCCTGCAGGATCCAGTCCCACAATTTTTTTTTTATTTTTTGAAAATCAGTTTGACTGGCCGATTTCTGTGTGTACTCACCTATGTACGGTTGCAGGGGTGGCTTCAGCTCCTGGCCTCGTCTCTTCGCTAGCTGGTATTAGGTCACCCTGTCCCCACTCCTAGAGCTTTGTCATACTTCTTCTTAAAGCTATGTATTGATCTTGCTTTCACAACTTCATTCTCCAGATCTTTTAACTTCATGACTACTCTAAGGCTTACCCCAAGATCCTTTTCTTTAAGTGAAGTTTGCGGTCTTTGATCCCCTAGTTTGCACTCCATCTCCGTTGTCTTTACCCAATCTTCATGACTTTGCACTTGGTGAGGATAAAATCCAAGAATCGTTTGTCAGACCAGACTTACAGCCTATCCAGATCCTCGTCCACTTGTACTCTCCTCATTAAATTCACATCATCAGGAAACAGGAACACATCTGAATATATTCCTTCCATCGTATCATTCACATATACAAGAAACAGCACCGGACATAGGACTTACCCCTGTGTAACCCCACTCGACACATGCGTCCACTCTGACACTCCATCACGTACCAACATTCGTTGTTTCCTTCCTCTCAGGTATTCCCAGATCCATTTCAGTACTTTCCATACTATTCCTGGATGCTCCTCTAATTTTTGAACTAGTCTCTTGTGTGGGACTGTGTCAAACGCCTTCTTACAGTTCATAAATATGCAATCTACCCATCCCTCTCACCCTGTAGAACTCAAGTAGATTTGTGACAGGATTTCCCATCCCTGAAGCCGTGCTGATTGTCATGTATGAACCCAGTCCTTTCTATGCACTCCTCCAGTCTTCTGATAATCTTCTCCATGACATTACATACTATAAATGTCAGTGACACTGGTCTGTAATTTCATGCTGCCACTCTCTCTCCTTTCTTAATAATTGGACCTACATCTTCTGTCTTCCACTTCTCATGCACACTGCCCCGTTTCGATAGATTTATTGAAGATTGCTATTAGAAGCACAAACTGTACGTTTGGTCCCTCGCTCTCTCAGGATCCATAGATATATATTATGTGGGCCTACCGCCTTCGAGGTATCTAGTTCACCTAGCAGTTGCTTCACCTCCTCCTTGGTTATGTGCAGTGTGTCCATCACTTGCTGGTGTAAATATAAACACATATGCAGTATAATGTGATCCTTTATTGACTACGTTTCGCCCACACAGTGGGCTTTTTCAAGTCACAAACAGAACTACCTGGGGTGGAAGGAACGCGAGTATTTATAGTCAGGTTCAGAGTGCTGAGGTCAGGTGGAGAATGCTGCATCTGATGATGTACCGAGTGGGGTTATAGAGTCTAAAATCTTGGGTAGCTTGGAAAGGAGATTGGACAAGTTTGTGAGCAGACCTTCTACAGTGTTCTTATGTGGGATAGCGATGAAGAAGCTTCTTGGCAAGTGGTTCAGCTATGTTATAGAAGCCACTATTCTGGTTGAAGTTGTCGGATATAGAAATAAGTGATGATTCCAGGATTCTTCGGTATTGAGTGTTGTCTTCTGTGGCGATAAGTCTTGAGTTTCTGTAGTTTATCAAGTGGTTGTGTGAATTACGGTGTTGTACGCAGGCATTCCTTGTGTCGTCAGACCTGCTTGCGTATTGGTGTTCTGAAATACGTGTTTGGAGGTCCCTTGATGTTTCGCCAACGTATAACTTGTTGCAGTCATTTTATACCATTTATTTCCACTTGCTGGTGTACTTTACTGCCTACGTTAGCCGGAAGCATTCCTGTCTCTACTGTGAATACTTCTCTAAATCTTGTGTTAAGTTCTTCACCTGCTTCCTGGTCAATATTTGTGAGCCTCTCTTTCCTCAGCCTGATTACCTGGTCCTTGACTGTTGTTTTCATACCAATATGAGTGTATAACAATTTTGGTTCAGATTTGGCTTTTGATACTATGTCGTTCTCGTATTGCCTCTGGGCCTCTCTCCTTACCCCTGCATATTCATTTCTGGTTCTTCTGCTCACCATCTTGTTTTTTTCTTCAAGTCCTTTGCCTTCTAAACTTTTTCTATGCTCTAGCACACTTTGCTTTGGCCTTATTACACTTCCAGGTAAACCGTGGTCTCACTCCGGTCTTCCTATTTTTCCTGTTACCCTTTGGTATGAACTTCTCTTCCTAACTGCACTTAGTAGCCACTTGTTCCATCGTTTCATTTACTGTCTTTTCCTCTAGTTCTGTTTCCTGCTGCACCTCATACAGGAATCGCCTTATACCTATGTAGTCCTCTTTTTTGAAGTTTGGCTGCATTCTCCACTGTTAACTCTACAAGGTATTCCCTTATGTTTTAACTGTTCATGTTGAATATGAAGTCCAGCCTTGCTGGAACACCCTCTCCTCTCTGTCTGGTTGTATCCATAACATGTTTGGCGTGAAATTTTCCAATACTGTCTCCATCATCTTAGCCCTCCACATTTCTGGCTCCCCTTGTGGTTGACAATGCATTGCACTACCCATGTGGGCCTTTCTGGCCACTTCAGCTAATGTATTCACCATTGCTCTACTGCACTCGTCATACTCTTGTCTTGATCTCTTGATGTTCTGTGGTTGCTTGTACATCGCTGCTATCATCAGATTTGGACCCCCAGTCTGAAGTTTTTCTACTGTGAAGTCGTCTGTCTCCTCTCTTTCTATTCCTCCCATTTCATCAAAACTCCACTGGCTTTTGATGAGCAGTGCAATTTCTCCTTTCCCTCTGTTCTCTGTATTTCATCGAGATCTGATATCCAGTTGGAAAAATTGCATGTGTTATCCGAGGATGCTTCAATGATTTGTTCTTGCCACCCCTCACTCATATTTGTTATTCCATCTGCATTGGTGTGTTATACATATCTTCCTTTCCAGTACTGTATATTGGGAGGTGGGATGGGTCGGTGCAGACTATCGGGTGTGTGAGGCAGAGTAGTATATTATGACAGGCTTCTGTGATGGTGATATTAATGCTGGGGAATGGGAGAGCTGTGGAGTGTGGTTAGCTACTGGTTGTGTTCATTTGGTATGGGGTGGTAGGGATTAAGGGGGTTCTGTGAGCATTTGTGTTTGGTGCTCAATCTGAGGCTGAGCTTTCTTGTCTGTCGATGCCTGCCCTGTCTCTCTTTCCTTCCGCTGGTTTCTTCTTACTCTCACTCTCAGTTGTTTCCATTTTTTTGTATTCTGTCTTGATCAAGGTACACTCACTGATATTCTCGGGAGTCCTTTAACAGTGGTTTCTGTTCTAGTGTCCTGTTCGATACCACTTCGGAGATTTGTCTTTCTTTTCTATTATTGCAATAATGCTCCTAATCTCTGTTTCCTTCCAATGCATTCTGTCATCACAGGTCATTCTTCAGCCTCCTGAAGCCCATGAATAATTATTGACCTCTCCCTCTCTTCTCATTTCTTTTCTTTCCATATCTCTGGATCCAATTTAAGCGTCTCCTCTCTTGTTTTCCTTATCTCCTGGGCACTCCGATGGCCTGATATTACTTCTACATGGGACTTCATTCTCTTCTTCAGTCTCATCACTGTCTGCTGATGTTCCTATTTCAATCACCCTGCTCCTTTCGGTCCTCATCTTTAAATCTTCAGCACTTTCTTTCTTCTCAGACCAGCTATCCTTGGTTCTCTTGCCTCTGCAACCTCCTTTCCGAGATCTTTTTTTTTTTAACCTGTTAGGATGCTCTAGCTTCTGCAGTCTGTAAACTTTTGTGTGGAAGTGTGTGTGTGCACAGTAGTTACAAGGTGCCAAAGAAACGTGTCGATGTTTGTGTGTGTGTACACTCACCTAATTGTGGTTGCAAGGGTTGAGTAATAGCTCCAGGCCTCGCCTCTTCACTGGTCACCATTAGGTTCACACTCTGCTCCATGAGCTTTATCATACCTCTTCTTAAAGCTATGTATGAATCCTGCCTCCACTACATCACTCTCCAGACTGTTCCACTTCCTGATAACTCTCTGACTGAAGAAATACTTCCTAACATCCCTGTGATTCATCTGAATTTTCATCTTCCACTTTTGTCCCCTTGTTCCTGTGTCCCATCTCTGAAACATTCGAACCCTGTGCACCTTGCATATTCCTCTCAGTGTTTTATATGTCGTTATAATGTCTGTCCCCCTATCCCTCCTGTCCTCCAGTGTCGTCAGGGTAAGTTCCCATAAATGTTCTTCTTGCAAACTTTCGCTCTTTCACCAATTTCTTGACGTGTTTGACCAGGTGTGGGTTCCATATTGTTGCTGCATACTCCAAAATGGTCCGGAGGTTCACGGTATACAGTGTCGTGAATGAATCCTTACTTAGATATCGAAACGCTATTCATAAGTTTGCCAGACGCCCATATTCTGCAGCAGTTATTTGGTTGATTTGCGCCTCAGATGTCCTCGGTATGATGCTCACCCCTAAATTGTTTTCTTGGAATGAGTTTTGCAGCCTTTGACCCCCCTAGGCTGCAGTCTGTCTTCAGTCTTCTTTGTCCTTCCCCAAGCTTCATGACTTTGCACTTGGTGGGGTTTAACTACTGGAGCCATTTGTCGGACCTGGATTGGAGCCTGTCCAGATTCCCTAGTAGACTTTCGTGATCCTCGTTTACTTATATTCTCATTAGTTTCACATTGTCTACCAACAGGGACACCTCTGAATCTATCCCTTCTGGCATGTATTTCACATATACAAGAATCATCACCGGCTATAGTACCTTGTGGAACCCCACTAATCAGATGCGCTCTTTCTGACACTTCGTCACGTACTAACGCATGTTGTTTCCTTAATGACAGGTATCCCCTGATCTATAGCAATGTTTTTCCTAGTATTCATTCCTGTTCCTCTAGCTTTTCAGCAAATTTCTTGTGTGGAACTGTGTCAAAAGTCTTTTTACAGTTCAAGAAAATGCAGTCTACCTACCTCTCTCTCTCTCTCTCTCTCTCTCTCTCTCTCTCTCTCTCTCTCTCTCTCTCTCTCTCTCTCTCTCTCTCTCTTGTCTTCTGTTGCCTTGTCGTAAAACTCCAGTACGTTTGTGATGGAGAATTTCCCTTCCCCAAAACCCTGAAGCCATATATGAGCCCATTCATACCTAGGTTCTCCACCAGTCATCTGATAATCTTCTCCGCGACTTTGCATTATATACACGTCAACGACAGTGGTCTTGTTGCCCTGTTTCGAAAATTTGTTGAATATTGAGATTAGTGGTGCACATAGTGCATCTGTTCCCTCTCTCAGGGCCCAATGAGAAATGTTATTTGGGCCCACTGCCTTCGAGGTATCTCGTTTGCTTAGCAATATCTTCACCTCCTCCTAGGTTGTGTGAAGTGTGTGCAGCACTTGCTGATGTACCTTACCTAAAGCATACTTCCTGGTCGCTCCCATTGAGTTACCTTCCTTCCTTTCTCAATATGATTACCTGGTCCTTGACTGTTTTCTTCCTGATGTGGCTGTACAACAACTTTGGGTCAGATGTGGCTTTTGATCCATACATATTCGTTCCTGGCTCTTCGGCTCTGCTCCTTATCTTCCCGAGTCCTTTGCTTTCTATACTTTTTCAGTACTCTAGCATACCTGGCTTTGTCCTTTCCACACCTCAGGGTAAACTATGGCCTTACTCCTGTTTTCCCATGTTTTCTGTTGCTCCTTGGTATCAACTTTTTCTCTGTATCCCTGCACTTTGTGGTCACATGTTCTATGATTACATTTACTGTCTTTCCCTCTAGCTCTAGCTCTCTGTCCCACTGCACCTCATGCAGGAATTGCCTCATATTTATATTGTTGTCTTTTTTACATGTTGTTTCACTCTCCACTGTTAACTCTGCTATGTATTCGAACCTCAGGACCACATGATCACTAGCACGGACCAGCCTTCACTGTATAATATCTCCTGTAACTGAACTGTTTAAGACGAAAATGAGGTTCAGCCATGCTAGTTCATCCTCCCCCTCTCTCTCTCTTATTGTGTCTCTAACATGTTGATGTATGAAGTTTTCCATCACCACCTACACGTACATTGTCATCACCTACACGTACTTTGTCACCACCTACACTTACATTGTCTCCCATGTGGCTCCAGGTTTTCCTAGTCAGTCTTTTTGTGGTTGAAATCCCTTATGATTAACTTTACTCTCTCCCGTCTGGCCACTTCGGCTAATATATCCACCAACGCTCTGTTGATCTCATCGTACTCTTGTCTTGGTCTTCTGCTGTTCAATGGCGGGTTCTCCATCACTGTTGTCATCACTTTTGGATCCCTGGTCTGAATTCTTACTATGTAGTCATCTGCTCACCGTCTGTCCATACCTCACATCTCTTGAAAACTTCACTTTTTTCTGTTAAGTGTGTGTGTGTGTGTGTGTGTGTACTCACCTATTTGTACTCACCTATTTGTGGTTGCAGGGGTCGAGACATAGCTCCTGGCCCTGCCTCTTCACTGATTGCTACTAGGTCCTCTCTCTCCCTGCTCCATGAGCTTTATCAAACCTCGTCTTAAAACTATGTGTTTGTGTGTGTGTGCTGGAAGCTACAAAATTTCTAAAACAATAGCATACATGATACTTAACCAGGCACAGCACCATCTACCTAACAACATGATCCCATTGTCTATCTGTCCTCATCCCAATATGGCATTCTTCAGGTCATTAACTCTGATTTAACATGAAGATATAGCTACTCACAGTCGAGGGAAGCTATCATCAAACTCTCAGGTAGCTAAGAAAGTACACTAGACGTCTTTGCAGGAGCAATTAACTATCAATCTGTAAAAATTTCTTGGAAAAGTTAAATTTTTAAGGGGGTTCGGCTTATTCAGTACATTATAAATAAATAAATAAATAAATTATATATATTTATATATATGTCGTGCCGAATATGTAAAACTGGTCAGTTAGCAAGAACTCATTTAAAATTAAGTTCTTTCTGAAATTTTATTTTATACGTATAAAGATATATTTTTTTCATTAATGTTAATGCAAAAAATTTTAATTTTGCACCAAAAGAATCTTAGAAAACTTACCTAACCTTATTATAACAAGAACAATTTATTTTAGCCTAACCCAACTAGATATATTTTAGATTTGTTTACAGTAATTTAATACTAAACGAACACAGTGAAATATATTTTTTTCGTTAGGTTCAGAATTATTTTGGCGAAATTATTGCATACACAAATTTTCACTTGTCCTATATGGCAAGGTGAGCGTTGCTATTTAAGCCAAGATCGCAAGTTCTGCCCATTCGGCACGACATATATATGGTCAGCGTAGTGGACGACTTCAGTGGAGGGGCATTGCAGTAGGCCTGGCCTTGGTAGGTACGTCCTTCTCAAACTGTAATATGAAGACAAATAAGTGGGGAGAGTGAGAGAGAAGTGAGCACGACTGCCTTCACCTGAGACACCTTAATCCAACACTTTCTGTTTCTGTCTTTGTCTTGTGATATTAATTTTCTTAAGATTGTGAGACTTACTATGCATCGAGTGGTATTAATAATAATGGTGGTATTATTAATAGTAACTGGTAGTAGTAGTAGTAGTAGTAGTAGTAGTAGTAGTAGTAGTAGTAGTAGTAGTAATAGTAGTAGTAGTAGTAGTAATAGTAGTAGTAGTAGTAGTAATAGTAGTAGTAGCAGTAGTAATAGTAGTAGTTGAAGAAACAGTAGTAGTAGTAGAAGTTGTAGTAGTAGTAGCAATAGTAATAGTAGTCATAGAAGAAACATTAGTTATAGTGGTAATAGTAGTCGCACTAGTAGTAGTAGTAGTAATAGTTATAATAGAAATAGTTGTAGTAGCAGAAGTAATAGAAGCAGCAATAGTAGTAGTAGTAGTAGTAGTAGCAGTAGTAGTAGCAGCAGCAGCAGCAGTAGTAGTAGTAGCAGTAGTAGTAGCAGTAGTTGTAGTAATAGTATTATTTGTAGTAGGAATAATAGTGGTAGTAGTAGTAGTTGTGGTAATAGTAGTAGTAGTAGTAGTAATAATAGTAGCAATACAGACCATTTTTTTCGAGTTCGTGAGTAGGTTAAAA
>NC_091310.1:2147434-2167434 GCF_038502225.1 Cherax quadricarinatus | reverse complement strand
TCCTTCTTTCCCGAAAGGTGACGTGTGGGGCTCCGGTCCAAACAGTAATCACTAGACTCACAGCTCCCAGCACTATTGTAAGTACATGCCTGCCTTGTATTCTAGTGGATTTGTTGGTTGAAAGCTTCACTTCTGACCAATAATAAACTTAGTTCTTTCAGTCTTGACTGTTGTAATAATCACCCCATCTTTTAGGTATTGTACTTATCATGGAGAGTGATTTCTTAAGCAGTGGGTAACCTGTCTATCTTTCCAGCTTGGATGACAGAGAGGGTCACCTGCCAATCAACGAGTAGAATTGATGGAGATGGACTAACGTCCTGAGACTTCCCCTTTTTGGATTTAATTACCTGTACACCTGTATGAAGTACCAGGATATAACCCCTCATCATTGCAGTGGGAAAAACTTGCTTTCCTGTCATCTGGACGGATTATTGATGGCTAGAAAATCTGTGAAGAACGAGCCGGTGGGTTGTCATCAACACCTGCGACCCCCCCCCCACATCATCGGCAAAGGCTACGATTTCAACAACACGCAGTGTCACCAACACCAGACACCCAAGTTTTATATTAGCGTTGAATTCAGTTATCATTTATATTTTTCATTTTTCATTTTCTTTAATGTAGGATCAATATTTCATATTTAAGTGTTTTATATTTTATATTTTCTAAATAATAAAGTGTTTATGTTTGTCAGTTTTTATTCTTTTTCTATACATTAATTTTCCTGAGGAGGAGCCAGCCTTAGTAATACTGACTGAAGTTGTTACAGGGCTGAGTAAGCCTTCACAAGTGGCGACCTTGCCAGGATCAACTCTACTGAATCAAGATTCAACTCCATCTCGAATCTACCACTGGAACTTCAACGCTGCATACCACAGACGGTTACCACCAGCCATGAGTAATCATTCTCTATAGTAGGACTACAGTACAGGTATTTAAAAGATTTGGTGATTGTTATAGTCTCAATTTATTGTAAGTAAAGTCAGGCAGGATATAATATTTAATTCTGCCACCTTTTTGTTCGAGCTTGAAACACTTTGGAGGATTAGACTCTAGGGACCCGAGATTTTCCAGTGACAATTTGTTTCATTGAGCTCTTTATTTTATCAAGGGAACTGTCATAGGACACTCTTGATTTGTTGGTGAGAAGATTGGATGGTCAAGTGACCCCATTCTACTTACTGTTTGCTCGGAGCTGGCATAGAACCCTTCGTTTTAATTAATACATATTGTTTAATTGAAATAGGGATCGAGCCCTCTGGTTTATTTACAGTTTGAGCGGAGCAGGAATTGAACCCTCCGTTTTCGTTAATACCCGTTTCATTTTCCCCTGGTAGTATAAGTTATTCTTGAAAATATGGAGGAATACCAGTTTTGGATGAACGCTGGAAGTAAGTTAGAAATAACAGGGAAAAATTTAGAATCTTTCATTAGTGCTAAGATCCAGGAAAGACTTGAAAGAGAGAGAATTGAGAGAGAAGAAAGACAGAAAGGGAAAGAGAAGAGAAAAAGGAGAGAGAGAGAATTGAGAGAGAAATCCAAGAAAGACAGTTAGAAAGAGAGAGAGAAGACAAAAAGGAGTGTGATAGACTTGATCGCGAGGAGAGAGCTACAGTACGTGAAGAACAAGTTAAATTAAGAGAACTTGAGGAAAGAGCAAAGAATAGAGAACGTGAGGAACAAGCTAAAATACGTGAGGAACAAGCTAAGATACGTGAGGAACAGGTTAAATTAAGAGAACTTGAGGAAAGAGCAAAGGATAGAGAAGTTGAGGAAAAAGCTAGAGAACATGAGTTAATAGAGAGAGAAAAGGATCGCGAGCTCGAAAAATCTCGCCTTGAATTAGAGAATAAAAAGTTAACTTTTACACAACAACAATTAGAGGAGGGAGTAACGGAACAACGTGCAGTCAGTGCACATATTCCAACACCTAATTTACCTTCCTTCACAGAGGAGGAAGACATAACTTCATACATTATCAGGTTTGAAAATACCGCTACCCTCTGTGAATGGCCTGCTGACACCTGGGCTACCAGGTTAGGAATGTTATTTTCTGGTACAGCCTTGAATATATATGCAACTTTGTCGCAAGATATCATATGTAATTATAACCTACTGAAGAAGGCAATCCTTAAAGTATAACAAAAAACCACTAATTCTTACAGGAAAGATTTCAGGTATGCCACCTTACAGCCTGGCCAGAACTTTCATCAGTTACAGGTTACACTCTTTCGTTTGTTCGACTTTTGGATAGAGAGTTCAGGAATTTATCGCAATTATGAATCTCTTAGAGACTTTATGGTTGCTGACCAGTTCCTGACAGCTCTTCCAGATCAGATACGAACATTCATCAGAGAACGTAACCTGATTAAAGCTGAGGAAGTTGCTGAGGCTGCTGACCTGTATGCTGAGGCTCACGATTCCTATAAAGACCTAAAGGGATCGAACCCTAAGGGCAAGGGTTCATCAGACCTTAAGAAATCAAAGCCTCTAGTGGAAAGTAAAATGACTTCTTTTATTCCTGTTTGTCATTTGTGTGGTGTTAAGGGACATAAACGTCCAGATTGTCCTTCTAAGAAGGTCCAAAAAGTTGGAAGATGTTTTAAAGTCTGTAATGACCAAGTACCCTTCTGTTCAGGAACAGTTAATGGACTTAATGTATCTACCATTTTACGAGACACTGGATGTACATGTATAGTCATTTCTGATAAGCTGTTCCCTAACCTTAAAGAAACTCATTCCTCTGCTATACTTTCAGACTACTTGGGCCGTACGGACACTTTTCCTACCATCCGTTGTTACATTAGGTCTAAATGGTTCACAGGTTGGTCTGAAGCCGAACTAGCTCCCATCACTTCTTGCTTCGTACTAATAGGTAATGTAAAAGGTGCCATTCTTCCTTCTGAGGTTGACCTTTCATCACCAAAGATGGACATAGGTGTTTCAGATCCTCTTTCTGTAGAGTCAGAGAAGCCCCTCGAAAGTTCAGATGAGACAATATCTCGTGAGATTCATGTGGGATTAAACCAGCGATGCTACTCTCGAAAGCGAGGTAGTAGGATCACCGGTTCACTTGTTAGATGAAAGTGAAGATATCAACTCCGATACTATAAATGTCTTGACTAGGGCTCAGACCAAAGCCCAGGCTTCTCCTACTGTCATCCTTTGATTTTCCCTGACTTTAAGCCTTTAGACATATCGAAGGACTCCTTTGTCAATTTACAACGTAATTGCCCTTCTCTTCAGAATTGCCATAATGCCGCTAAACAAAATCCAGTTATCCAAAGGAAAAAACTTTTCATATAAATTTGAATATATAAAAGGTATCTTGTACAGGTCAGTATTCAAATTAAATTCAGATGAGACAGACTATTCCATCTTAGTTGTTCCAAGTCAATGCAGAGAGACTGTTCTTAAAATGGCTCATGACCTGCCAGTGGCCGGACATTTCTCGCATCGTAAAACCTTAAATAAAATTAGGGAAACCTATTTTTGGCCAAAAATGTCCTCAGATGTCACTACCTATTGTAGATCGTGTAAAGTTTGCCAATTGTCATCCTCCCGAGGTACCAGGCGAGTACCTATGGTCAAAATGCCAGTCTTTACGGTACCTTTTGAAAGAGTAGCTATTGACATCGTTGGTCCTTTATCTCCACTTTCATCTGGGGGACATAGATATATATTAACATTAGTTGATTATGCTTCGAGCTTCCCTGAAGCCGTTCCCTTAAAAACCATAACTACTACAGAGGTGGCTGAAGCCCTTTTATCCATCTTCTCCAGAGTGGGCATCCCTAGAGAAATTTTGTCTGACCGTGGGACACAATTCACATCTGACTTAATGCAACATCTATACCAACTTCTGGGAGTGAAGCCTCTCTTCACCTCACCGTATCATCCCAGCTGTAATGGGAGGATTGAGCGCCAGCATTCGATTCTAAAGTCAATTTTAAGGAAACTTTGCTCCCTTAAACCTAAGGAGTGGCATCGTTACCTACCCTGTGCTTTGTTTGCCATGAGGGAAGTGACTCTTTGGGGTTTTCACCTTTTGAACTTCTCTATGGTAGACAGGCCAGAGGTCCACTGTCCATCCTTCATGACTTATGGACTAATGAGGAGGTAAATGCTGAGGTTCAGTCTTCTTACCAGTTTCTCCTTGACCTTAGATCCAAACTTGAGGAGACCTCTGACATAGTTTCGAAAAACTTAAGCTTGTCAATGGACCAGTACAAAACCTATTTTGATTCCAAAAGTCAGAGGAGAAGTTTTAAAGTAGGGGATGAAGTTCTTGTACTTTTGCCGATCAAGTCAAATAAATTATTAGTAGCATGGAAATGTCCATATAAAGTATTAAAAATTTGTGGGAAAGTTGACTACCTCATAGAAGTCAAGGGGAAACCTAAGCTTTATCATATCAACATCCTTAAGAAATATTACCGAAGAAATTCGGTTAACTGCCTTAATAACTTTGACTTAGTTTTTCCACACGAACTTGATAAGACAACTGAAGAATGTAAAGTGTGCGTAATTGACACCTCTAACTTAGACTATGATGAAGAACTACATGACTTGGTGACTCTTGACCAATCGGACGCAACCAACATTAATATTAATGAATCTTTGGATGACCATAAGAGACATGAACTACTTCAATGTGTGAGTAACTTTTCAGACGTCTTTACTGATATTCCAGGTGTTACCTCCACGGTAGTCCATAAGATTGACTTAGTGACGGACAATCCTATCAAACGAAAATTATACCCAGTTCCAGTTCACCTTAGGGATGCATTTGACCGAGAGGTAGACAAATTATTAAAACTAAAGATCATTGAACCTTCAGTATCTTCATATTGTTCACCAGTAGTCATTTTAAGAAGGAGGATAATTCATATAGACTTGCTATTGACTTCAGAGGCCTTAATGCTATAACTCGGTGGGAAGCTGAGCCTATGCCCTTAATAGATAGCGATCTACACAAATTTTATGACTCTTCCTTCTTTTCAGAGATTGATATTGCGCAGGCATATCATCAAGTAATGTTAGATCCTTCTTCTAAGCAGTACACCGCTTTTCCTACACACCAAGGACTGATGCAATATAGAACTATGCCCTGTGCTACCTACGTGAGACTGATGAGAAAGGTCTTGGGTAATATGCCAAATGTTTCAGTTTATTTTGATAACATTTACGTAATGAGATCCATGTGGGGTGAACATATCCAAACATTAACATCAGTTTTGCGTAGGTTACGCTCACATGGCCTCACTGACAAGCCGAAGAAATGCTTCCTTTGGTATAACAAGATTAGATATCTTGGACTGATACTTTCTAATAACTCTCTGCAGCCTCTCCCCAGAAAGATCAAAGCTTTATTAGAATTTAAATTCCCCAAAACCAAGAAGCTCATGTGTAGCTTTCTTGGTTCTGTAAATTTTTATGCACGGTTTATCCTGAACCTTACTGATCTTACAGGCATTTTATCCGACTTCCTTAAAAAGTCTGTGAAGGAACCTCTTGAACTTTCCGACGTAGCTCGGGAAAATTTTAATGAGATTAAAAGTATCTTTTCGAAAGACCCTATACTTAAGATTCCAGATATTAATAAAACATTTTGTTTAAGAACTGATGCCTCCAATACTGGCTTAGGTGCGGTGTTACTACAATACCATGATGGTACTCCCTTCCCTGTATGCTTCCTAAGCTGGAAACTCCTTCCCACAGAAACGAGATACTCCACCATAGAAAAGGAATGTTTGGCCCTTGTGTGGGGTATCTCCAAACTTAAATTTTATTTGCTGGGAAAAGAATTCATTTTAGAAACGGACCACAAACCTTTGATATACCTAGAAACTTTTAAGGGAACCAACAGTCGCCTCTTGAGGTGGACATTGGCACTCCAGGCTTTTAAGTTCCATATTGTGTATATCAATGGTTCATCCAATTATTTCTCTGACTGGTTAAGTCGTGACAGTCAGTAGAAGATTTCTTGCCTTACGCGACTTCCATATGTTAGAACTTTTTTCTCGCCTATTCTTCTTATACTCCTTGACTATAAGTCTTGGTATGGGGGAGTGTGAGGGAAAAGTTCAATAGATAGGAGTAGCGAGGGAGTATAGTAACCATAGTTTCATTGCCGGCTACTTGTTAAGGTAGGGTAAGTCAAGCTCCCGCTATTCTCGTTTTTTTTTCCCCCTCCCTGAAAGTGATAGTTTGCTTGCTGGCTACTTGTTAAGGTAAGGTAAGTCTAGCTCCCGCTATTCCCGCCTTTTTTTTTCCCCCACCCCGAAAGTGATAGTTTGATTGCTGGCTGCTTGTTAAGGTAGGGTCACTCTAGCTCCGGCTATCCCTTCCCCTCCTTCTTCCCCCCCCCCCGAAAGGTGACGTGTGGGGCTCCGGTCCAAACAGTAATCACTAGATTCACAGCTCCCAGCACTACTGTAAGTACATGCCTGCCTTGTATTCTAGTGGATTTATTGGTTGAAAGCTTCACTTTTGACCAATAATAAACTTAGTCCTTTCAGTCTTGACTGTTGTAATAATCACCCCATTTTTTAGGTATTGTACTTATCATGGAGAGTGATTTCTTAAGCAGTGGGTAACCTGTCTATCTTTCCAGCTTGGATGACAGAGAGGGTCACCTGCCAATCAACGAGTAGAATTGATGGAGATGGACTAACGTCCTGAGACTTCCCCTTTTTGGATTTAATTACCTGTACACCTGTATGAAGTAGCAGGATATAACCCCTCATCATTGCAGTGGGAAAAACCTGCTTTCCTGTCATCTGGACGGATTATTGACGGCTAGAAAATCTGTGAAGAACGAGCCGGTGGGTTGTTATCAACACCTGCGACCCCCCCCCCCACATCATCGGCAACGGCTACGATTTGAACAACACGCAGTGTCACCAACACCAGACACCCAAGTTTTACATTAGCGTTGAATTCAGTTATCATTTATATTTTTCATTTTTCATTTTCCTTAATGTAGGATTAATATTTCATATTTAAGTGTTTTATATTTTATATTTTCTAAATAATAAAGTGTTTATGTTTGTCAGTTTTTATTCTTTTTCTATACATTAATTTTCCTGAGGAGGAGCCAGCTTTGGTAATACTGTCTGAAGTTGTTACAGGGCTGAGTAAGACTTAACAGTTTTCCTGATCAAGCTTACTTCGTGTCTCTTCCTTGTGCTGTCACTTAATTTCCTTTCGAATTTACTCCTACTTCTAGTTAGAACAGGTATTGGCAGTTTATAAAAATAATTGAGAGAGTTGAACCCGATTTTTTCTCTCTCAAGATTTCTTTCCATCCTTTTTATTTTTCTTCACCCTGATTTCAACCTGTGAAACTATGGCCACTATGACTTAATACTATGGCCTCTTAACCCCAGGGTGGGTATAAGGTGCCCATTTTATTTCAAGGGGGTCCAGAGTTTACATTAAACATTAAACTTTAGCATTTAATCAACAAGTTAGAATGACATTTAATGAAATTCAGTGTTGACGAGTAAGTGTTGTGGTGTTGGTGATGAGTGTCTGTAGTACACAGTCTTCTGTACACTATTGATAAAGCCACTGGTGGCCAAACGTCTACTAAGAAAGTTACGCAGTTGCTGCACGTGAGTCCTCAGATTTTACTACAAGTTTATGTAATTCTTGGTAAGGTCTGATGTTGATAACACTGCTCAGTTCTCGTCTCCAAGTGACAAAATGAACATGAATGTGCTGGAAAGCATACAGATATGGATGACAAATGTGATCCCGAGTAAATGAAATCTTTTCTTAGAAGACTGGTTGAAGACACTGAATCTGCATTTTCTATAAAGATGTAGAATTGTACTAGACATGAGTATAGTGTAGAAAATGTCAGTTATGTTATAGTTGTGGTGTCAGTTTACTGTGTTATAGTTGTGGTGTCAGTTTACTGTGTTAGAGTTGTGGTGTCAGTTTATTATACTCACCTAATTGTGGTTGCAGTGATCGAATCATAGCTCCCGGCCCCACCTTTACTGGTCTCTACTAGATCCACTTTCTCTCCTCGTGCTCATGAGCTTTATCACACCTCTTCTTAAAGCTATGAATGGTTCCTGCCTCCACTATACCACTCTGTGACTGAATAAATACTTCCTAACATCTGAGTCTTCTATGACTAGTTGTGACCCCTTGTTACTGTGTCCCATCTTTGGAACGTCCTATCTCTGTCCACCTTGTCAATTCTTCTCAATATTTTAAATATCATTATCAAGTCCCCCCTCTCTCTCCTGCCCTCCAGTGTCGTCAGGTCGATTTCCCTTAACCTCTCCTAGTAGGACATGCCCCTTAGCTCCGGGACCAATCTCGTTGCAAACATTTGCACTTTCTTTATTTCTAATTTCTTGACATGCTTGACCAGGTGAGGGGTTCCTGACGTACACTGTGTACAAAGCCCTGAACGATTCCTTACTGAGGTGACAGACGTTGTTCATAGGTTTGCTAGTAGCCCATATGCTGCAGCAGTTATTTGGTTGAAGTGCGCCTCAAGAAATGTCCTCGGTATTATGCTCACCCCAAGATCCTTTTCCTTGAGTAAGATTTGCAGTCTTTTGCCCCCTAGACTGTCCTCTTTCAGCAGTCTTCTTTGCCCTTCCCCGATCTTCATGACTTTGCACTTGGAGAGGTTAAACTCTCGGAGCAGGTTGCTGGACCAGGTTTGCAGCCTGTCCAGATCCGTTTATAGCCCTGCCTGAACCTCGTCCAATTGAATTCTCCTCATTAACTTCACATCGTCTGCAAACAATGATCATGAGCTGTTTCTCATGTACAAGGAAATACGACAATGGAGACATGAGAAGTAATGATAAAGTAATTAGTCCATCAACCGTGGTAGGTGGTTCGTCTTTCTAGCGCAGAGTTCATCACTGTTTCCAGTGTTGTACACTCATGCTTTCCACTGCAGAAGCCTCTTGCCCAAGTTAAAGGTTTAAGTAATGAAGTTAATGTCAGAAAAGGGCAGTTTCTGGAACAGTAATGACCGTTATGAGAATGATTCTTGAAAGACCAAATACTCATTTACAGTCTAGTTGATTCAGGCACATGCAGCCTACCAACCTCTGTGCTCTCACATGCAGCCTACCAACCTCTGCGCTCTCACACGCAGCCTACCAACCTCTGCGCTCTCGCATGCAGCCTACCAACCTCTGCGCTCTCACACGCAGCCTACCAACCTCTGCGCTCTCACACGCAGCCTACCAACCTCTGCGCTCTCACACGCAGCCTACCAACCTCTGTGCTCTCACATGCAGCCTACCAACCTCTGCGCTCTCACATGCAACCTACCAACCTCTGCGCTCTCACACGCAGCCTTCCAACCTCTGTGCTCTCACTCGCAGCCTACCAACCTCTGCGCTCTCACACGCAGCCTACCAACCTCTGCGCTCTCACACGCAGCCTACCAACCTCTGCGCTCTCACACGCAGCCTACCAACCTCTGCGCTCTTACACAGCCTACCAACCTCTGCGCTCTCACACGCAGCCTGCCAACCTCTGCGCTCTCACACGCAGCCTACCAACCTCTGCGCTCTCACACGCAGCCTACCAACCTCTGCGCTCTTACACAGCCTACCAACCTCTGCGCTCTCACACGCAGCCTACCAACCTCTGTGCTCTCACACACGGCCTACCAACCTCTGCACTCTCACACGCAGCCTACCAACCTCTGCACTCTCACACACAGCCTACCAACCTCTGCGCTCTCACACGCAGCCTACCAACCTCTGCGCTCTCACACGCAGCCTACAAACCTCTGCGCTCTTACACAGCCTACCAACCTCTGCGCTCTCACACGCAGCCTACCAACCTCTGCGCTCTCACACAGCCTACGAACCTCTGCGCTCTCACACACAGCCTACCAACCTCTGCACTCTCACACACAGCCTACCAACCTCTGCACTCTCACACACAGCCTACCAACCTCTGTGCTCTCACACACAGCCTACCAACCTCTGCGCTCTCACACACAGCCTACCAACCTCTGCGCTCTCACACACAGCCTACCAACCTCTGCGCTCTCACACACAGCCTACCAACCTCTGCGCTCTCACACACAGCCTACCAACCTCTGCGCTCTCACACACAACCTACCAACCTCTGCGCTCTCACACACAGCCTACCAACCTCTGCACTCTCACACACAGCCTACAAACCTCTGCGCTCTCACACGCAGCCTACCAACCTCTGCGCTCTCACATACAGCCTACCAACCTCTGCGCTCTCACACACAGCCTACCAACCTCTGCACTCTCACACACAGCCTACCAACCTCTGCGCTCTCACACACAGCCTACCAACCTCTGCGCTCTCACACACAGCCTAGCAACCTCTGCACTCTCACAGACAGCCTACCAACCTCTGCGCTCTCACACACAGCCTACCAACCTCTGCGCTCTCACACACAGCCTACCAACCTCTGCGCTCTCACACACAGCCTACCAACCTCTGCACTCTCACACACAGCCTACCAACCTCTGCGCTCTCACACACAGCCTACCAACCTCTGCACTCTCACACACAGCCTACCAACCTCTGCGCTCTCACACGCAGCCTACCAACCTCTGCGCTCTCACACGCAGCCTACCAACCTCTGCGCTCTCACTCACAGCCTACCAACCTCTGCACTCTCACACACAGCCTACCAACCTCTGCGCTCTCACACGCAGCCTACCAACCTCTGCGCTCTCACACACAGCCTACCAACCTCTGCACTCTCACACACAGCCTACCAACCTCTGCGCTCTCACACACAGCCTACCAACCTCTGCGCTCTCACACACAGCCTACCAACCTCTGCGCTCTCACACACAGCCTACCAACCTCTGCACTCTCACACACATCCTACCAACCTCTGCACTCTCACACACAGCCTACCAACCTCTGCGCTCTCACACACAGCCTACCAACCTCTGCACTCTCACACACAGCCTACCAACCTCTGCACTCTCACACACAGCCTACCAACCTCTGCACTCTCACACACAGCCTACCAACCTCTGCGCTCTCACACACAGCCTACCAACCTCTGCACTCTCACACACAGCCTACCAACCTCTGCACTCTCACACACAGCCTACCAACCTCTGCGCTCTCACACACAGCCTACCAACCTCTGCACTCTCACACACAGCCTACCAACTTCTGCGCTCTCACACGCAGCCTACCAACCTCTGCGCTCTCACACGCAGATCACCAACCTCTGCGCTCTCACTCACAGCCTACCAACCTCTGCACTCTCACACACAGCCTACCAACCTCTGCGCTCTCACACGCAGCCTACCAACCTCTGCGCTCTCACACATAGCCTACCAACCTCTGCACTCTCACACGCAGCCTACCAACCTCTGCGCTCTCACACACAGCCTACCAACCTCTGCGCTCTCACACACAGCCTACCAACCTCTGCGCTCTCACACACAGCCTACCAACCTCTGCACTCTCACACACAGCCTACCAACATCTGCGCTCTCACACACAGCCTACCAACCTCTGCGCTCTCACACACAGCCTACCAACCTCTGCGCTCTCACACACAGCCTACCAACCTCTGCACTCTCACACACAGCCTACCAACCTCTGCGCTCTCACACACAGCCTACCAACCTCTGCACTCTCACACACAGCCTACCAACCTCTGCGCTCTCACACACAGCCTACCAACCTCTGCACTCTCACACACAGCCTACCAACCTCTGCACTCTCACACGCAGCCTACCAACCTCTGCGCTCTCACACACAGCCTACCAACCTCTGCACTCTCACACACAGCCTACCAACCTCTGCGCTCTCACACACAGCCTACCAACCTCTGCGCTCTCACACACAGCCTACCAACCTCTGCACTCTCACACACAGCCTACCAACCTCTGCACTCTCACACACAGCCTACCAACCTCTGCGCTCTCACACACAGCCTACCAACCTCTGCACTCTCACACACAGCCTACCAACCTCTGCACTCTCACACACAGCCTACCAACCTCTGCACTCTCACACACAGCCTACCAACCTCTGCGCTCTCACACACAGCCTACCAACCTCTGCACTCTCACACACAGCCTACCAACCTCTGCACTCTCACACACAGCCTACCAACCTCTGCGCTCTCACACACAGCCTACCAACCTCTGCGCTCTCACACACAGCCTACCAACCTCTGCGCTCTCACACACAGCCTACCAACCTCTGCGCTCTCACACACAGCCTACCAACCTCTGCACTCTCACACGCAGCCTACCAACCTCTGCGCTCTCACACACAGCCTACCAACCTCTGCACTCTCACACGCAGCCTACCAACCTCTGCGCTCTCACACGCAGCCTACCAACCTCTGCGCTCTCACACACAGCCTACCAACCTCTGCGCTCTCACACGCAGCCTACCAACCTCTGCACTCTCACACACAGCCTACCAACCTCTGCACTCTCACACACAGCCTACCAACCTCTGTGCTCTCACACACAGCCTACCAACCTCTGCGCTCTCACACGCAGCCTACCAACCTCTGCACTCTCACACACAGCCTACCAACCTCTGCGCTCTCACACGCAGCCTACCAACCTCTGCGCTCTCACACACAGCCTACCAACCTCTGCGCTCTCACACACAGCCTACCAACCTCTGCGCTCTCACACACAGCCTACCAACCTCTGCGCTCTCACACACAGCCTACCAACCTCTGCGCTCTCACACACAGCCTACCAACCTCTGCGCTCTCACACACAGCCTACCAACCTCTGCGCTCTCACACACAGCCTACCAACCTCTGCGCTCTCACACACAGCCTACCAACCTCTGCGCTCTCACACACAGCCTACCAACCTCTGCGCTCTCACACACAGCCTACCAACCTCTGCGCTCTCACACACAGCCTACCAACCTCTGCACTCTCACACACAGCCTACCAACCTCTGCACTCTCACACACAGCCTACAAACCTCTGTGCTCTCACACACAGCCTACCAACCTCTGCGCTCTCACACACAGCCTACCAACCTCTGCTCTCTCACACACAGCCTACCAACCTCTGCTCTCTCACACACAGCCTACCAACCTCTGCGCTCTCACACACAGCCTACCAACCTCTGCGCTCTCACACACAGCCTACCAACCTCTGCGCTCTCACACACAGCCTACCAACCTCTGCGCTCTCACACACAGCCTACCAACCTCTGCGCTCTCACACACAGCCTACCAACCTCTGCGCTCTCACACACAGCCTACCAACCTCTGCGCTCTCACATACAGCCTACCAACCTCTGCGCTCTCACACACAGCCTACCAACCTCTGCGCTCTCACACACAGCCTACCAACCTCTGCGCTCTCACACACAGCCTACCAACCTCTGCTCTCTCACACACAGCCTACCAACCTCTGCACTCTCACACACAGCCTACCAACCTCTGCACTCTCACACACAGCCTACCAACCTCTGTGCTCTCACACACAGCCTACCAACCTCTGCGCTCTCACACGCAGCCTACCAACCTCTGCACTCTCACTTACAGCCTACCAACCTCTGCGCCCTCACACGCAGCCTACCAACCTCTGCGCTCTCACACACAGCCTACCAACCTCTGCGCTCTCACACACAGCCTACCAACCTCTGCGCTCTCACACACAGCCTACCAACCTCTGCGCTCTCACACACAGCCTACCATCCTCTGCACTCTCACACACAGCCTACCAACCTCTGCGCTCTCACACGCAGCCTACCAACCTCTGCGCTCTCACACACAGCCTACCAACCTCTGCACTCTCACACACAGCCTACCAACCTCTGCGCTCTCACACACAGCCTACCAACCTCTGCGCTCTCACACACAGCCTACCAACCTATGCGCTCTCACACACAGCCTACCAACCTCTGCACTCTCACACACATCCTACCAACCTCTGCACTCTCACACACAGCCTACCAACCTCTGCGCTCTCACACACAGCCTACCAACCTCTGCACTCTCACACACAGCCTACCAACCTCTGCACTCTCACACACAGCCTACCAACCTCTGCACTCTCACACACAGCCTACCAACCTCTGCGCTCTCACACACAGCCTACCAACCTCTGCACTCTCACACACAGCCTACCAACCTCTGCACTCTCACACACAGCCTACCAACCTCTGCGCTCTCACACACAGCCTACCAACCTCTGCACTCTCACACACAGCCTACCAACCTCTGCGCTCTCACACGCAGCCTACCAACCTCTGCGCTCTCACACGCAGATCACCAACCTCTGCGCTCTCACTCACAGCCTACCAACCTCTGCACTCTCACACACAGCCTACCAACCTCTGCGCTCTCACACGCAGCCTACCAACCTCTGCGCTCTCACACACAGCCTACCAACCTCTGCACTCTCACACGCAGCCTACCAACCTCTGCGCTCTCACACACAGCCTACCAACCTCTGCGCTCTCACACACAGCCTACCAACCTCTGCACTCTCACACACAGCCTACCAACCTCTGCTCTCTCACACACAGCCTACCAACCTCTGCGCTCTCACACACAGCCTACCAACCTCTGCGCTCTCACACACAGCCTACCAACCTCTGCACTCTCACACACAGCCTACCAACCTCTGCGCTCTCACACACAGCCTACCTACCTCTGCACTCTCACACACAGCCTACCAACCTCTGCGCTCTCACACACAGCCTACCAACCTCTGCACTCTCACACACAGCCTACCAACCTCTGCACTCTCACACGCAGCCTACCAACCTCTGCGCTCTCACACACAGCCTACCAACCTCTGCACTCTCACACACAGCCTACCAACCTCTGCGCTCTCACACACAGCCTATCAACCTCTGCGCTCTCACACACAGCCTACCAACCTCTGCACTCTCACACACAGCCTACCAACCTCTGCACTCTCACACACAACCTACCAACCTCTGCGCTCTCACACACAGCCTACCAACCTCTGCACTCTCACACACAGCCTACCAACCTCTGCACTCTCACACACAGCCTACCAACCTCTGCACTCTCACACACAGCCTACCAACCTCTGTGCTCTCACACACAGCCTACCAACCTCTGCACTCTCACACACAGCCTACCAACCTCTGCACTCTCACACACAGCCTACCAACCTCTGCGCTCTCACACACAGCCTACCAACCTCTGCGCTCTCACACATAGCCTACCAACCTCTGCACTCTCACACGCAGCCTACCAACCTCTGCGCTCTCACACACAGCCTACCAACCTCTGCACTCTCACACGCAGCCTACCAACCTCTGCGCTCTCACACACAGCCTACCAACCTCTGCACTCTCACACGCAGCCTACCAACCTCTGCGCTCTCACACGCAGCCTACCAACCTCTGCGCTCTCACACACAGCCTACCAACCTCTGCGCTCTCACACGCAGCCTACCAACCTCTGCACTCTCACACACAGCCTACCAACCTCTGCACTCTCACACACAGCCTACCAACCTCTGTGCTCTCACACACAGCCTACCAACCTCTGCGCTCTCACACGCAGCCTACCAACCTCTGCACTCTCACACACAGCCTACCAACCTCTGCGCTCTCACACGCAGCCTACCAACCTCTGCGCTCTCACACACAGCCTACCAACCTCTGCGCTCTCACACACAGCCTACCAACCTCTGCGCTCTCACACACAGCCTACCAACCTCTGCGCTCTCACACACAGCCTACCAACCTCTGCGCTCTCACACACAGCCTACCAACCTCTGCGCTCTCACACACAGCCTACCAACCTCTGCTCTCTCACACACAGCCTACCAACCTCTGTGCTCTCACACACAGCCTACCAACCTCTGCGCTCTCACACACAGCCTACCAACCTCTGCGCTCTCACACACAGCCTACCAACCTCTGCGCTCTCACACACAGCCTACCAACCTCTGCACTGTCACACACAGCCTACCAACCTCTGCACTCTCACACACAGCCTACAAACCTCTGTGCTCTCACACACAGCCTACCAACCTCTGCGCTCTCACACGCAGCCTACCAACCTCTGCACTCTCACACACAGCCTACCAACCTCTGCACTCTCACACACAGCCTACCAACCTCTGCGCTCTCACACACAGCCTACCAACCTCTGCGCTCTCACACACAGCCTACCAACCTCTGCGCTCTCACACACAGCCTACCAACCTCTGCGCTCTCACACACAGCCTACCAACCTCTGCGCTCTCACACACAGCCTACCAACCTCTGCGCTCTCACACACAGCCTACCAACCTCTGCGCTCTCTCATACAGCCTACCAACCTCTGCGCTCTCACACACAGCCTACCAACCTCTGCACTCTCACACACAGCCTACCAACCTCTGCGCTCTCACACACAGCCTACCAACCTCTGCGCTCTCACACACAGCCTACCAACCTCTGCACTCTCACACACAGCCTACCAACCTCTGCACTCTCACACACAGCCTACCAACCTCTGTGCTCTCACACACAGCCTACCAACCTCTGCGCTCTCACACGCAGCCTACCAACCTCTGCACTCTCACACACAGCCTACCAACCTCTGCGCCCTCACACGCAGCCTACCAACCTCTGCGCTCTCACACACAGCCTACCAACCTCTGCGCTCTCACACACAGCCTACCAACCTCTGTGCTCTCACACACAGCCTACCAACCTCTGCGCTCTCACACACAGCCTACCATCCTCTGCGCTCTCACACACAGCCTACCAACCTCTGCGCTCTCACACACAGCCTACCAACCTCTGCGCTCTCACACACAGCCTACCAACCTCTGCGCTCTCACACACAGCCTACCAACCTCTGCGCTCTCACACACAGCCTACCAACCTCTGCGCTCTCACACACAGCCTACCAACCTCTGCACTCTCACACACAGCCTACCAACCTCTGCGCTCTCACACACAGCCTACCAACCTCTGCGCTCTCACACACAGCCTACGAACCTCTGCGCTCTCACACACAGCCTACCAACCTCTGCACTCTCACACACAGCCTACCAACCTCTGCACTCTCACACACAGCCTACCAACCTCTGCGCTCTCACACACAGCCTACCAACCTCTGCGCTCTCACACACAGCCTACCAACCTCTGCGCTCTCACACACAGCCTACCAACCTCTGCACTCTCACACACAGCCTACCAACCTCTGCACTCTCACACACAGCCTACCAACCTCTGCACTCTCACACACAGCCTACCAACCTCTGCGCTCTCACACACAGCCTACCAACCTCTGCACTCTCACACACAGCCTACCAACCTCTGCACTCTCACACACAGCCTACCAACCTCTGCACTCTCACACACAGCCTACCAACCTCTGCACTCTCACACACAGCCTACCAACCTCTGCGCTCTCACACACAGCCTACCAACCTCTGCACTCTCACACACAGCCTACCAACCTCTGCACTCTCACACACAGCCTACCAACCTCTGCTCTCTCACACACAGCCTACCAACCTCTGCGCTCTCACACACAGCCTACCAACCTCTGCGCTCTCACACACAGCCTACCAACCTCTGCGCTCTCACACACAGCCTACCAACCTCTGCACTCTCACACACAGCCTACCAACCTCTGTGCTCTCACACACAGCCTACCAACCTCTGCGCTCTCACACGCAGCCTACCAACCTCTGCACTCTCACACACAGCCTACCAACCTCTGCGCCCCGACACGCAGCCTACCAACCTCTGCGCTCTCACACACAGCCTACCAACCTCTGCGCTCTCACACACAGCCTACCAACCTCTGCGCTCTCACACACAGCCTACCAACCTCTGCGCTCTCACACACAGCCTACCATCCTCTGCACTCTCACACACAGCCTACCAACCTCTGCGCTCTCACACGCAGCCTACCAACCTCTGTGCTCTCACACACAGCCTACCAACCTCTGCACTCTCACACACAGCCTACCAACCTCTGCGCTCTCACACACAGCCTACCAACCTCTGCGCTCTCACACACAGCCTACCAACCTATGCGCTCTCACACACAGCCTACCAACCTCTGCACTCTCACACACATCCTACCAACCTCTGCACTCTCACACACAGCCTACCAACCTCTGCGCTCTCACACACAGCCTACCAACCTCTGCTCTCTCACACACAGCCTACCAACCTCTGCTCTCTCACACACAGCCTACCAACCTCTGCTCTCTCACACACAGCCTACCAACCTCTGCGCTCTCACACACAGCCTACCAACCTCTGCTCTCTCACACACAGCCTACCAACCTCTGCTCTCTCACACACAGCCTACCAACCTCTGCGCTCTCACACACAGCCTACCAACCTCTGCACTCTCACACACAGCCTACCAACCTCTGCGCTCTAACACGCAGCCTACCAACCTCTGCGCTCTCACACGCAGATCACCAACCTCTGCGCTCTCACTCACAGCCTACCAACCTCTGCACTCTCACACACAGCCTACCAACCTCTGCGCTCTCACACGCAGCCTACCAACCTCTGCGCTCTCACACACAGCCTACCAACCTCTGCACTCTCACACGCAGCCTACCAACCTCTGCGCTCTCACACACAGCCTACCAACCTCTGCGCTCTCACACACAGCCTACCAACCTCTGCGCTCTCACACACAGCCTACCAACCTCTGCACTCTCACACACAGCCTACCAACCTCTGCGCTCTCACACACAGCCTACCAACCTCTGCACTCTCACACACAGCCTACCAACCTCTGCGCTCTCACACACAGCCTACCAACCTCTGCACTCTCACACACAGCCTACCAACCTCTGCGCTCTCACACACAGCCTACCAACCTCTGCACTCTCAAACACAGCCTACCAACCTCTGCGCTCTCACACACAGCCTACCAACCTCTGCACTCTCACACACAGCCTACCAACCTCTGCACTCTCACACGCAGCCTACCAACCTCTGCGCTCTCACACACAGCCTACCAACCTCTGCACTCTCACACACAGCCTACCAACCTCTGCGCTCTCACACACAGCCTACCAACCTCTGCGCTCTCACACACAGCCTACCAACCTCTGCACTCTCACACACAGCCTACCAACCTCTGCACTCTCACACACAGCCTACCAACCTCTGCGCTCTCACACACAGCCTACCAACCTCTGCACTCTCACACACAGCCTACCAACCTCTGCACTCTCACACACAGCCTACCAACCTCTGCACTCTCACACACAGCCTACCAACCTCTGCGCTCTCACACACAGCCTACCAACCTCTGCACTCTCACACACAGCCTACCAACCTCTGCACTCTCACACACAGCCTACCAACCTCTGCGCTCTCACACACAGCCTACCAACCTCTGCGCTCTCACACATAGCCTACCAACCTCTGCGCTCTCACACACAGCCTACCAACCTCTGCGCTCTCACACACAGCCTACCAACCTCTGCACTCTCACACGCAGCCTACCAACCTCTGCTCTCTCACACACAGCCTACCAACCTCTGCACTCTCACACGCAGCCTACCAACCTCTGCGCTCTCACACGCAGCCTACCAACCTCTGCGCTCTCACACACAGCCTACCAACCTCTGCGCTCTCATACGCAGCCTACCAACCTCTGCACTCTCACACACAGCCTACCAACCTCTGCACTCTCACACACAGCCTACCAACCTCTGTGCTCTCACACACAGCCTACCAACCTCTGCGCTCTCACACGCAGCCTACCAACCTCTGCACTCTCACACACAGCCTACCAACCTCTGCGCTCTCACACGCAGCCTACCAACCTCTGCGCTCTCACACACAGCCTACCAACCTCTGCGCTCTCACACACAGCCTACCAACCTCTGCGCTCTCACACACAGCCTACCAACCTCTGCGCTCTCACACACAGCCTACCAACCTCTGCGCTCTCACACACAGCCTACCAACCTCTGCGCTCTCACACACAGCCTACCAACCTCTGCGCTCTCACACACAGCCTACCAACCTCTGTGCTCTCAC